>NC_089728.1:22967880-23267880 GCF_035083965.1 Branchiostoma lanceolatum | reverse complement strand
AATTACAAAAAAAGATCATTGGGAATATCAATGGCTTTAACCTTCTCCCTGCTGCCTAACTCTGTAACCAATGGAGACTTGGGTGCCAGACGGCTACTTCAGAGTGCTAAAGGTTAATAATCAACAGATATAACAGAGGGTTCCATAACTTTGACAGTACCATAAACGAGTTTTACTTTGTCTTATTATGCAGAAGAGAGCTGTGTTGCTTTTATCCACGGTGCTGAATAAAGTCGTTCAGAACCAAACTTCATGTATACAGCTGTCATCTGAATGAAACATAGTCTGTGTATAGTTACCCGGTTTTTGCCCCACCAAGAAGATTTGGCAATAAACAATTGGCTATGTTCGACACAAAGTCATTGCGTTGTGGCAACTCTTACAATGTCATGAATCATATTCAACAATCGTCATGCAAACTTACTTATTTTACACAGGCATCAACCTACATGTATACAAAACACAAAAAATGGAGTCTTTCTTAGTTTATGTCACAATTAAAGTGGCCTCTTTCTGCCTGTTTAGATTTGACTATGGTTTATTTTATTTTGTCATATGTTTACAAAAGATATGATTCAATGTATTGAACACCACTTGAGATTCATTCAACACCACTTGTGGGACTTTTATGGCATTATGACATCATAACCGATATAGAATGGAGGCTTCTGGATTGGTCTATGCCATCTGGCTATGTGATCAGTCTTCTTGATACACTCTACAGTGTACATGTATACCTGATGCTACATACCAGAAAGACTATTCTTGTTAGAAACATGATGTATAGTTACAGTAACAATGTAATGAATATAAGCTTAAGTCATGTATAAAATCTCTCCATATGATATTGTTGTGTAGAAAACTGCAGGGACAGTATGGGTTTAAGAGGTTCCTGAGAGATGGCTACAGCACTGTGTTGGAGGACAAGAAGAGAAAGTACTACAAGCCTGCTGAGATTAAGGTGCTGACGAATACTTTATTGTTGCTAGGACGTGATTAGGGGAAAGGAGGTTTTCATGTTGATTTGAGTTTAAACTCAAATTCTGCAGTACAGTGTACAATCCATGTTGGCAGGGTCATCATTTTAAAAAACGCAAAAATAAAACCACCATCAACGAGAGTCACTGACGAAAAGTAGTGGATGCTACTTGAAACATCTGACCGTTTCCAAAATCAGATTCAGTTGCTTGATGAACTGTTATTTGGCGTATCGTATTAACTTCATTTACGCACCGTCAACGAGATTTACAAAAATCATATCTCAGTTTCTAGCATGACTTTGCCTGCATAGGAGGTCATGCACGCTTTCAAAGCTCTAAAAATCATGATAAGAAAATGCTCAATAAAGATGAATACAGTTCCCTTCATTATTATATTATTTTTATTACATTATTATAAAATGTAGTCTCATTGATTATTATTATTGTGTTTAGTTATGATGTACATTATATAGTTCTAATTCTAACAATAAGATATTTCCATTCCTGCAGTTATTTGATGGAATTGAATGTGAATGGCCAGTATTTTACATCTACATGATTATTGATGGTAAGTACACAATGTAGATACAGGACCTTTCCTGGCATACCCTTGTTCGTTTCTTCCTTAGTTTATGGTCCTAGGCCACACTGATCACATGGAGGACATTCACACGAACATCATTTTTAATCAGTTTCTCAAAAATCGTACAAAGAACCTGCAAAATGGACATTCATACAATGGCATGGATTGCCAAGAAATGGATACTAATACAATGGAATGTTGTTTTTCTCTTGTCATTTTTTGCCAATTGTACGAGTACAACTTAGCTTGGAGAGTACAGTAGTTTCATTGATGTACTATATTCTGTGTGTTCAGTAATTTGTTCAACCTATTCCTATACCAGATGGTTAATGTAAAAATTCCTTTGACTTGTAGTCCCTTTAAATGGGTAACTAGTACTGTGTCTGACAGACATCCAGATTTTTTTGACCTTTGAACAGGTGTTTTCCGTAATAAGGAAGATCAAGTAGAGAAGTACTGTCGGATGTTACAGCCGTTACTGCAGGATAAGGGGGAGCTCGGTAAGTGTGAGTCAGTAATGCTACAGTAAGTACTGATACATTGTACTTGTACATGACACTGTACAAAAGAGTTGCAATGATATTACTACTGTAACAGCTTTTCTTATAACTTGCAGGTTTCTTTTTATATATCAACAGCCATGGCAAAAGAGAAAAAGAACCAGGTGTGATCAAACGAAATAGTATCATAAATTAATGTTTTATGTTTTTTAACTACATTTCCATTTCCTTTCTGCATATATAGTACAGTTGCAGTTGCTTCTTCACTAAAAATTATTATGTCCTTCCTATTTACAATAATAACACTCAAAAGCACCTCTACTTGAATGTGTTCCACTCCCCAAAATTTGCTACTTGCTATATATAGCCTATGATCAGAATGCATAGTAAACTGTAATGTTGTGTAACTGCCTGTCCATGTGCAGGTGTGGTGATCCCTAAGTACTACTTTGTGTCTGAGGAGAATGTGGAGGCTGAGAGGAAGGCACCGGGCACACAGAAGAGAGTTGCCAGTGACGAGGGAACTAATGGAAAACTGTTCCTGTGGGGACAGTCCCTGTACCTCATAGCCTGCCTGTTAGGTAAGTACAGGAACATTGTAGGGACGTCCCTGGAGCTCAGCTGATGGCAGCATCACAGTTCAGCTCCTGGTTTGAATTAGTTGGTACTAGTTGGAGACCCCGGTTAAAATCCTTGGTTATGTCTCACTGTCTAGACCCATCTTTTAGAAGGGATGTAAAATGGGGGTCCTGCATTCAAGGAGGTGCCTCCAGCATGTTAAGGGGGCACATGAAACCTATGTGCCACTAGTATTACATACATGTATGTACATGCAAATATACACACTTTTCCTGTTCTTGAATATTTCACCATCCAAAAACATCCATTCTTCCGTCTCAAGGTGTTTGTTGTAAGGTAGTGAAATTTTGACGTTTCATTGAGTTTGCAGGCTATTTTCAAGTAAAGAAACATTTTTGTCATTTTAGCTGTCATCATGTAATGTATCGTGGGGTCCCATAACTTCGACAGTACCATAACTTCGAACTAGTTTTACTTTGTCTTATTATTCAGAAGAGAGACATGTCTGTTTCTATCCACTGTGCTGAATAAAAACGCAGAGAACCCAAGTTCATGCATATAGCTGTCGTCTGAATGAAATACGGATTTGTGTACAGTTAACTCATTTTTGCGCCACCAGGAAAATTTGGCTACAAACAATGGCTACGTTCGACGCAAGTTCATTGCGTAATGGCAACTCTTACATAAAGAACAGTCAACAATCGGCACGCAAACTTTATTGTTTTACACATGAGGCATAAAGCTATACAAAACACACAAAAAACGTCTACGTGTTCGTTAGTTTATGTCGCGATTAAACTTGTCTTAAATAACAAAATAACCCCGGCTTCGAACGCCCTCCCCCCTTTAAGTCACGGCCATTCCGTTAACCACGATTTGAATGTGATGCTACAGTGTTGACGTTTCACGGTCCCCCTCTCTAAATCACGTACGAGCTAGTGATGCTCCAAAACCGCAAATCTTATTAATCTAGTTTGAAACACGTCAGATAAACTTGCATTTGATAAGTTCCCGTCGGCAGGCTTGCACATGGTTCCACCAGCAAACGCATTGATGTTGCAAACATGTAACCTAACCCCGCATGTTGATTGAAATTGCAGGCCGCTTTGCTTTGATGTGGGCGGCACGGGTCGGTGATCTCTGAATGCATAAACACGAAGTTCATTGAATGTAAATGGCGATTTCTCATTGCTTGCTCAAAACAAAAATCTAGAAAACCATGAATAGAGAGATCTAAAAATAACTGATGCTGTTGTTTAAAATAAGTCGTCACTTTGTACCGAATTGACTGAAAAAACAAGGGAGATTTGCCGCGTACTTTCTGGTCACTTGCGGTGCCGTGCCGAGTGCAAATGTCACAATTTCAGTTTCCGGTGTAACAATTCTTCCCCGGCAGTTTGCGACGTACTTGTGGCACATTTGTGGCATTTGTGAGTTCATGTTACGGGACCATTTGTATGAAATGAAGTATCTACTCTCATTACCATACGAAAGAACGGATCGTCAACGTTGACCATGCTTGGAACGCAACAAGCGGCGTAAACAGTCGCTAAGTCACAGCGCGCCCCGCATCGGTGGCATCTTACGCACGGTGAAAAAAAAATTTACCACAGGGAAGCTGAAGTTAGTTGACACAAATTATTCTGTCTGTTTACTGAAAATCGTGCCGACAAATTAAGGAGAGACAAAGGTATTTGTATGTCGAAGTTACGGTACCCTGATTAGAATGGAACGATGTGGAACGCTATATTCATAACAACATTCTTCTGGTTTTACCGACTGAGATTATAGTGTGAATCGTGCATGGACGGTGTAAAATTAACTCGACAACGGAAAATCCTTAAACACCGCCATTCTAATTTATCATTCGTCAAAAGGCAACACTTTTCAGACAACCAACACTGGTGCAATGCGATGTCGAACTCGTAAATTTACGTTTGCAGTTATGGGACCCCACGTTATATTGTTTAAAACATGGTAATGTACTGGTCCAAATCTTTGAGTCAGGACAAATCTGAAGGTCTCGTCTGGTCTAACCTTGTCATGTCCCTCACCAGTGGAAGGACTGCTCAGCACCAAAGAGCTGGATCCCATAGGGAAGAACCTTCCTCCAGGGGAGAGGAGCAGTGTCAACTCCAGATACTCCTCCTTCAGGAGCCAGGTTAGTTAACTCACATACAGGTCAGTTAACTCACATACAGGTCAGGTAACTCACATACAGGTCAGTTAACTCACATACAGGTCAGTTAACTCACACACAGGTTAGGTAACTCACAAACAGGTCAGGTAACTCACAAACAGGTCAGGTAACTCACATACAGGTCAGGTAACTCACAGGTCAGGTAACTCACACACAGGTCAGGTAACTCACAAACAGGTCAGTTAACTCACATACAGGTCAGTTAACTCACACACAGGTCAGGTAACTCAACTTACAAACGGGTCAGTTAACTCACAAACAGGTCAGGTAACTCACAAACAGGTCAGGTAACTCACAAACAGGTCAGGTAACTCACATACAGGTCAGGTAACTCACACACAGGTCAGGTAACTCACAAACAGGTCAGTTAACTCACATACAGGTCAGGTAACTCACATACAGGTCAGTTAACTCACATACAGGTCAGTTAACTCACATACAGGTCAGGTAACTCACATACAGGTCAGGTAACTCACATACAGGTCAGTTAACTCACATACAGGTTAGGTAACTCACAAACAGGTCAGTTAACTCACAAACAGGTCAGGTAACTCACACACAGGTCAGGTAACTCACAAACAGGTCAGTTAACTCACATACAGGTCAGGTAACTCACAAACAGGTCAGTTAACTCAACTTACAAACGGGTCAGTTAACCCACAAACAGGTCAGTTAAATCATATACATGGGTCAGTTAACAAGCAAACAGGTCATGTAACTCACAAACAGGCCAGTTAAACTCGCATAGAGGCCAGTTAACTCACAAACAGGTCAGTTAACTCATACATGGGCCAGTTAACAAGCAAACAGGTTAGGTAACTCACAAACAGGTCAGTTAAATCACAAACAGGTCAGTTAAATCACTAACAGGTCAGTTAAATCACAAACAGGTCAGTTAACTCAACTGACAAACATGTCAGTTAACTCACATAGAGGCCAGTTAACTCACAAATAAGTCAGTTTAACTGTTCTCTCAGACTGTTGAGTTCATTACTGTCTTAGTTAACATACTGACTCTGAGGCAATTTGGGTTCTCAGGCACTACTGTCTATTGTTGAATTAGAGTTTGGAAACATTTCATTTGTTTTTGCTCGGTTTCTTCTTCTTCACCAAACAAATAAGGTCACCATAGTTACTGGAGGTGTAGCAGATGATGAAATAATGTAGCAAGTGTCAGGACAGAGCAGGACGGGCTGGTCACCATATATGTGAGAAAAATCAGTATTATGATTAACATCAGTTGAGGGAGAAGGAATAGGTAGACATTATGTATTTGCTTCAAATGTCTATTTAAAAGTTGTTTTTTTTCTTGTGTTTCAGAGCTATGTGTCTGACCAGTCCATCCAGATGGTGCTGATTGCTGAGAGTACCAGGTGAGTCAGGTTATAGAGCTACTGTAACAGTACAGGCCATGTATCATCATGTCATGTGTGTCTGACTCTGATCCGCCTCTGGTGACAAGATTGAAAATATGTCAAGTCAGTTAATTGTTGTGCTGGTGTCCATTAAACACCAAATTAAAGTCAACTGACAATAAGTTTGAATAGATACAAAGTATAACTGAAGACAAGGTTAAACAATGTTGGTATCAATAAAATGAAATAATAGTGAATGAAATTTGCTTATGTTGAAAAAATGAAGCAGAAGTCTGAAGTGCCATGCTTGTGTGCAGTCTGCAGGCGACCCTGGCCATGTACGGTATCCAGACTCAGACTCCGCAGCAGGTGGAGCCCATCCAGATCTGGCCGCCAGGAGAACTGGTCAAGGTGAGCCCCGGGGAATCACCACAAGGCACCCCATTCTACCTCCTCTGATCGCTTCTCCCCAGATAGTCTGGCACCTGTCCACAATCAGCCAAGACGTCATTAATTATTTTTAGAATCAAATACATTTACAAGAGCAGTGCAAAACTGGAATGAACTTTTAAATTCCTGTACAAATCCTGTCAGCAAATGTATTGCAGTGAGTTTTGACCTACACAAGAGGAGTGTAATAGGCTATGTAGCATGCCAGGTTTTCCACTGACAGCTGTTTGTCCAAATGGCCGAGCTAGGAATTAAGGAAGTAGCATTTTTCCTGGATTTCAGCAAAATACAATCATGTAACTGTACTGTGACATTCAGACTGATATATTAAACATAAACGTATTATTGTTTATCACAACTGCAGGTTTATGAGTTCTTAGGAGTCAATAAGAAGCTGGGACTGACAGGAAGACCTCCCAGACCTATTGGATCCCTGGGAACCTCCAAGGTAAAAGTCTGCATGCTGTAAAACTAAAAGAACATCTGTACACCAAGATGTGATGCTCTGGCATGTTGGTATACAATGTTCTGCTGGTTTTACAGATGTCTTAACCGTCTGCCTGCTGCCAGCCCTGAAACCACAGTAAGTTTTGTTCCAAACGGATCCCTTGGCAGGGAGGAGGTTAATGATAGATAAAAAAACTGTGCTGTTGTCTGTTTTCCAGATCTACCGTATTCTGGGAAGGACAGTTCTCTGCTACCCGCTTGTCTTCAACCTCAGTGACTTCTACATGTCACAGGACATGTCCTTACTCATCGATGACATCAAGGTATCTAGTATACCTTCCATGTACAGTTTTGATGAACAATTTTCACTAGTTTTATACTGTGTTGTGTTTCTTTTGATTTGCCTGACCTAAGGGAGAACACAAAATACATGTACTATATCTCACATAAATCTAAAAAAAGGAGAAAAGTCAGAATTTCAAAAGTTTTCAATGTCTGCTATATTTTTGTCCAACCATTTCATGAACTTTTTGTTTGATTTTAGTTATATGTTTGCATCAATTATAAGTTTTAGCAGGAGGCATTGATTTTTGTAAGATTTTCTTTTCATTCAGTCCAGCCTGTAAAATGCTTGTGGTCAGACAGCAGACACTTTCTCCTGTGGATCTGTTTGCAATCGTGCATGTTTGCCTAAGATTAGGATACAGTATGATTCTAATTCATTGTTGTTGATTTTTTTTTTTAATTGTGGAAAAATTGTGGCCATGTAGGTCTGTGAGTAATTTGATAGCACGTGCATACTGACCAAAAATTCAACGTTACATCTGACAATTTGTTTTTGCTCCTTTTTCTAACATTTTTCCTCTTTGATTTCAAGTCTGTAAAATATTGTTTAATCATATGTCAGTGGGTGTGCAAGTAAACAGCACTTCCAGCAGTCTGTAATATCTGACAGTGTTGTAATTGCATAATATCTTTTTTTGGATAAAATGTTTTGTTTTGACCATGACCATGACATTTGTGTAACAGTCACATTCACTCTACGTGTATCTGTGGAATTTGTCTTGTGGAAGGATTATTTCAGGACTGGTCTAAAACTATTCATATCAACATTTTCTTGGATTTAATCTAATTAGGGAAGAAAATTTCTCTTGAACAGTCCTTTTGTGTGCAAGTCTTTAACCTGAAACTTCAACTCATCTAAAATGCAGGAGCAAAATTAGTGTTTTGTTTGAATTTTTGGTCAGTATATGATTGACATAATTATACATACCAATGCCAGTGAATAATTTTGTAAAAATGAGTACTCACATTGAAACGTTTTTACCTTTTTTTGTCTGACGGCTTGCTGTGGTGCTGTCTTGGCATCAGGTAAAATGCTGGCTTGTTTTTTGTGTGTGTGGAAAGCAAGGAGGTAAAATAGAACCTCCTTGGGTAAAGTGATCATTCCCAGTTCTAGTGCAGGTATGCCACCTAGCAGGTACCATGTTATCTGCAATGTTCACAACACATGAAACCAAAAGCCAATAAACATGTGCTAAGTTGCCACCTTAGTAGGATTTTTTGCAAAGTGCGGGCCCAATTTATTACATCTTCATATTGGCAAGGTTTCCTTTACTTTGTGAACATTAATCTTTTTTTTACTATTATTATAATATAATATTTAGAAGAAATTTGGAAGTAAAAAAAAAAATTAAGTTATTATTGATTTTTTACATTCCTTCTAGTTGGCATATCTGTTTTGCCTGAAAACCCACTGTGGAATGCTGGAAATAGTGTGCGTAATGTGTGTGTTTGTAGGACCATCTTCAGTTTGTTAGTACCCGTTGGGAACTGTCAGGACGCCCTACTTTCTGTGTCCTCCTGCGTGATGAGAACATCAGGTAAAATTTCTCTTGCTGTCGGGACAGAGGATTTCCTGACTGTCTCACAGTAAATTTTCACCATGCAAAAATACATTTTTAACCCAAGAACTCAAGGAGAAACATCCTTCTTTTGTGCTTGATTCCTGAATATCTGGTCATAATGCTAAACAGTCAGGAAATCCTATGTGCAGTTACTGTAACTGTTTATGTCTGTCTACTAAAATTCAACATCAATGATTGACACTGGACTGCTCTAATGTATGCAATATGAGCAGAGAACCATAAAGAAATTAATATGTGCTATGTCAGCCTATCATTTCTTTAGCATCATGTTATGTTATTTTCATGACTGAAATAGATCAAAAATAGTAGTCCATCAGATTCTGTTAGCTGTGCCGTCCAAAAGAGTTAAATGTTGTATTGTTGAGCTGTGGGACGAGTGCACAGTACTTGGTGACTATTATGGTGCTGTAGGCTGAATACATGTGCAGGATTTCTCACTTTATGGCTCTCTGTAACTTGTAATTGTGGTTGCCCTGCTTGAGCCTTGAAGTAAGTGTTTGGTAGCGACATACATGTATTTTCATTTTGTTTTCAACAAAGCACTTGCATCCAAGAGGTTCTGATGCCAATTGCAAGTTCCTATCTTTTATGATTCTATTCTATTACATACATGTACATCTAGATATCTTGCCTTGATTTGTAGCAACAGAACATTGAATAACATTTCAACATTCAATTTGTTTTGTTAAAACTAAATGTAACAAGTCATTGTTTTCTACCCTAAGGCCACACCAATTTAATTTGTTGCTTCTTGGATTTTTCAGAAGAAAATTGGAGCGACAGGGCAAAAAAAAATTTTTTAAATTTTTTTGCAAATAGTCTGGGGTGAAGATTAGGGTTTACATAACATAAAAAATAAGAGGATTATTCAAATTTCAGCTTTGTATGGCTCATTTTATGCAATGCACCCCTTTCTTTTACCTACATGTAGTACTATATTTCAGTAACAAAATTACCATTTGCCATGTAATGTATGGATTGATATTGAGAAATACCGGTAGTTTTAATGAATGAAAAATTATAACTTATGATCAATATGACCACACTTTTTAGGTATGTGCAGGTCTTTATAATCTATTTTGGTGGCTATCGAGTTTTACAACTAAACAAATAGTAAAATTGGGAGTAAAAATTTTTGATTGGTGACTATTTGTGAATAGTGACCCATTTTTTTTTTCAAAATGGCAAAAACAGGCCAGGCTATTCCGAGAAGCAACAAATTAAATTGGCGTGGCATAAACATTGCAATGATTCAGTGTACCAGATATTCAGTTGTCTGATCCAACATCAACCCTCTACCTCTGACAGGTACCCTTAGACTGCCACATAATGATTTAAAGAGCATCTACTAAAGTTACAATTTTGATGCTATTTGGCACTTCAGATATCCAGGTGTTCAAGATATTCTTGTGAAGGATTTAGTAACTTTTTATTTTTTTAAATGTGATTTGAACTTGCTCGTAATCATTTCCTAAATTATGCCAATTTTCATGTTTTTGACATGCCCAAATTAGAAGAATATTTGCCCCCAAACTTGTAGCAGATGAAAGCTATTTTGAGGGGTTGTGGGACAAGTACTATCACTGTGCAAAATATGAGCCAAATCTATTTTTTTACCTCTGCCACCATTGTTTGATCCTTACAGACATTTGTTAAGAATTACTAGTTTGAGTGCCTCAACCCATCAAATCGTCACATGATTTTGTCATCCTCCATTATGTCTGCTTCAAACATGGTCTCCTGGGCTCAAGTTCTGGCAGCAGCTTCTAATCCATGTTCATGATTATATGGTGTCATTGTCAGGACCACCTTTGCATAGTGCGAGATAGTTGGTGCATGGATACCGTGGCCAAGTTTGGTCGCAACTCCGTATGTGCCCGCCCCACACAGTGCTTTTATCTGAAGGACTACATGATAAGGTATTATCAGAGGCCGGAGTGTTTGCCTTGTGATGTGGATGTGTTGTATTTGTACGGTTCACTGGATGTGTGCAGTGGTACATTACTACATGTATGGTCCGGCATGTGTTTTCATGTAGTGGCACTATGATCCAGTGGAAGTGCACGCAGTTGTACTTTGGTTTATGTATACTATATTGTTAGACTTAGGTTTCTACCCTGGCTAAATTGGCATTTTAACTTTCCATAGTTTTCTCATTAAGGAATTAAGAAAGAACTGTTACAGTAGTTGTGCTGAATATTGATAGCTGGGCATAAAAGGGTTCTAAAGATGATTTTTGAACCATATGGACAACATCATCAAATTTTATTACCCCTAATATTATTTTTTTCTGAGAGAAAATACAGCACTTTGGTACATACCACTGCAATGAAACTATTTTTTCCATGTGCATAATGATCAATGCTATAAACTCACATTCACACACAATCATCTATTCATTGTCTGCAGTTAGGAGAAAATTAGTAGATATCAAGATATGCAAACCTGAGTTTGGAGCTTTGATCATTATGCACAATCATGGAAAACATCCATTAGTTTCATTGCAGTGGTATGTACCAAAGTGCTGTATTTTCTCTCAGAAAAAAATTATATTAGGGGCAATAATGTTTTATGACATCATCCATATGGTTCAAAATTCATATTTAGAATCCTTTCATGCCCACTTATCAATATTCAGTACAACTACAGTTCTTTCTTAATTCATTAAGGCCACAGCAAGTAAATATTATGGATGACATCCTCTGCAGACTCCAAATTTAGTGCCCCGGCAAGAAAAAACAAGGCAGGGAAAAAACAACAAGATTTCCACTTTTTCAGACTTAAATACCATAAAGCATGCAAGAAGAATTGAAACGATAAACATAGTATTACAACAAACATGTCTTTTATCCCTGTATTCAATAAAACAGTAACTAACACTGAACACAGTAGCTATCATGACTGTCTGCCTGAATTTCTGGCCTCAGAAATCACCCGTCTTTTTATTCTGTCTACAACAGACAGACAGCTAGACAATGGTCTACTCAAACCAATCTGACCCTGTTATCGGATTTGTTAGTACTTCATTTCATTCAAGAAAAAACACACCGGATTACATGTTGTTGATGATAATGGCACAGCAACTACAGAATAATTCCAATCACAAGTTTGGTATGAGAGCTGCACTTTTTCCTCCTGTAAGTTGGTGACGAGGAGCAATCTTATTACAGCTTGCATACACAATAATTGTGCAACATATTTGTACAGATTTTTCGCCATTTCTACATGATTGTGCAATTGACTTTTTACGGCATCTAGAACATGATTGCAATGTAACTGACAGACCTTTGAAACATGTTGCCCCATTTTCTGTATATTGACCATTGCCAAAGGGTACAAAAATTCTTGTTTTTTATTTTGAAATCAGACAAGAATCAATGCGCACGCTGATGCCATCCATAAAATTGACTTGCTGTGGCCTAATGAGAAAACAATGGAAAGTCAAAATGCCAATTTAGCTATGGTTAAGATGTACAAAACTGATTTAGGCAATGGACTTATTCCTCAAAGCAAAGCATGTTCATGCAGGCAAACCTTTTTTTAACAACCACAAAATAAAGAAGAGCCTGCTGTTTTGATATAACAACATTCAGGTACAATGCACTGTTTCCTGATAGTGAGGGACTCAATATTATTGATAATTGTCTGCCAGTACACGTGTGTCATGGAGCAAAGTTTGATGATGCGAATCTCAAACCAGAATAATGAAAACTCCTATATCTTGTACTCCCCCCCCCCCTTATCCCACATTTGAATTGGTTTGTGTCCTACTGTGCTTTATCTCTCTTGGCCGACCCTACCTAACCAGGAACCCTTTAGAATAACAAGTTGACAAAGGTTTTTTTGAGTCCATTTTATACCACTGGACTTCTGGTCTTCTTCTGAAGGCTTAACAAAATATTTCGTGTACTAATTGTTGTTCAGAATACTAATTGTTGTTCAGAAATATATATTAGAATATCAGAATACTAATTGTTGTTGGCATGCTAACCAAATGATCACACATTGGCTAGATTGAAGAACATGTAGCATGTTTGCCTAATAAAAATTGTTATAATGGACAAAATTTAATGTGACAATGCTTGACTAGTAAGAGTTTTACACAATATTTCCTACGCAATATAAAGCACTCGCCAACAAGAGTTTGTTCAGTCGTCTCACCCTTCTCAAGTTGAAATGACCCAAATTGACCCGTTGCTGCCGTCACACTTCCGTTCAGGTCACATGACATAGGCTTTGGGACGTTTTAACTTGAGAAGGGTCATTGAACTGACCAAAAGCTTATTGCTGAGTGCTTTATATTGTGGACAGAAATAATGTTGATTACGGTCTCAGATGAACCTCCATACAAATCTGATGCTTGACTATGATAGTGATGAGAAGGCAGGGGCAGAAGTAGGTTTGTTGTATACTTTGACAGAAGTGGACACATGTCGGAGCTACTGGACATGCTGGCAGCCTTCAAGAGAGGTGAATACGCAGGGGTCAAGATCCGGTTAGGGAACCTTCAGGTGAGACCTTCAAATTCAAGGTCATAGAATGTCACATGCACCAATTGATCTTCTTGGTTCAAGTAATACTATATTTTAAAGTAAAAAAACTTAAATGCAAGAGATCAAGATGAAAAAAGATAATTAGGAAGATGAGTCTGACTATTTTTACTCCCTATATTAGGTTGTGAACTAAGGCACAGATTTTCCTGTGGCTTTCTTGTGACACTCTGATTTTCTTACAGGTATTCCTATGTAGTACTATTTCATCAAATCTGAAAACCAACAAATTAAATGATGTGGCATGGATTCCAGTTAACTTATAAGCCTTTTCAATAGCGACATGCCCCTGGCCTGTTGCGCTGTAAAGTACCGTATGTTGGTCAACAATTTTTCCATTGATTAGATGTATTGATCTAGCCTGGTATCCAAACCTATTGTAACTGCCGAGCCTCTTCCTTCTCTTATGCAAATCTGCATATGAAAATGACGAGACTCGGCAGCTATGAAAGGTTTGGATACCAGGCTATCGTTTTTTCCTTTGGGAAATGCCTTAAATATCTAAATTAGGGCATGAGTTGACCCAGGCATTTTACCTTGGTACATTATGTACTGTAAAACTTGATCAGGTCATGGTCCAGACCTGGACCTGATCTCCTGGACTGGACCTACACCTGAATGAGCTGGACCTGAACCCACGCCTACTGGTACTGTTTAGGCCAGATTTGCTCTGAGAACTGTCTGAGAATTGGAGCTGATTAGTACATTATCGTTGTTGTTCTGCAGACTCTGATGTCCACTGCCTGTGTGGAACACCTGGACTTTATGCTGATTAGTACATTATTATTGTTGTTCTCCAGACTCTGATGTCCACTGCCTGTGTGGAACACCTGGACTTTATGCTGATTAGTACATTATTATTGTTGTTCTCCAGACTCTGATGTCCACTGCCTGTGTGGAACACCTGGACTTTATGCTGATTAGTACATTATTATTGTTGTTCTCCAGACTCTGATGTCCACTGCCTGTGTGGAACACCTGGACTTTATGCTGATTAGTACATTATTATTGTTGTTCTCCAGACTCTGATGTCCACTGCCTGTGTGGAACACCTGGACTTTATGCTGATTAGTACATTATTATTGTTGTTCTCCAGACTCTGATGTCCACTGCCTGTGTGGAACACCTGGACTTTATGCTGATTAGTACATTATCGTTGTTGTTCTGCAGACTCTGATGTCCACTGCCTGTGTGGAACACCTGGACTTTATGCTGATTAGTACATTATTATTGTTGTTCTCCAGACTCTGATGTCCACTGCCTGTGTGGAACACCTGGACTTTATGCTGATTAGTACATTATTATTGTTGTTCTCCAGACTCTGATGTCCACTGCCTGTGTGGAACACCTGGACTTTATGCTGATTAGTACATTATTATTGTTGTTCTCCAGACTCTGATGTCCACTGCCTGTGTGGAACACCTGGACTTTATGCTGATTAGTACATTATTATTGTTGTTCTCCAGACTCTGATGTCCACTGCCTGTGTGGAACACCTGGACTTTATGCTGATTAGTACATTATTATTGTTGTTCTCCAGACTCTGATGTCCACTGCCTGTGTGGAACACCTGGACTTTATGCTGATTAGTACATTATCGTTGTTGTTCTCCAGACTCTGATGTCCACTGCCTGTGTGGAACACCTGGACTTTATGCTGAGTGAGTACATCGACATCGGGCTGGGCAGGTGTGGACAGGCTCCTGTTATTTCACTGGTCATTACTACCATTGATCTGCAAATTCATTTTGAAACAGACATCATTTTAGCTTGTATGCTCTACTGTCTCAACATGCAATTACATGACAAGTCGTTGGATTCTTATGCATTGATGCATTTTCTGTGTGTGTGTGTGTGTGTGTGTGTGTGTGTGTGTGTTTGCAGTACCAGGAACAGTGTGTGATTGTAATTTAGTACCAGGGACAGTGGTTGATGGTAGTTCAGTACCAGGGACAGTGTGTGATGGTAGTTCAGTACCAGGGACAGTGTTTAGTGCCAAGGACAGTGTGTGATGGTAGTTCAGTACCAGGGACAGTGTGTGATGGTAGTTCAGTACCAGGGACAGTGTGTGATGGTATTTCAGTACCAGGGACAGTGTGTGGTGGTAGTTCAGTACCAGGAACGGTATGTGATGGTAGTTCAGTACCAGGGACAGTGTGTGATGGTAGTTCAGTAACAGGAACAGTGTTTGATGGTAGTTCAGTACCAGAAACAGTGTGTTAGGGTAGTTCAGTACCAGGGACAGTGTGTGATGGTAGGTCAGTAACAGGAACAGTGTTTGATGGTAGTTCAGTACCAGAAACAGTGTGTTAGGGTAGTTCAGTACCAGGGACAGTGTGTGATGGTAGTTCAGTACCAGGGACAGTGTGTGGTGGTACTTCAGTACCAGGGACAGTGTGTGATGGTATTTCAGTACCAGGGACAGTGTGTGGTGGTAGTTCAGTGCCAGGGACAGTGTGTGATGGTAGTTCAGTACTAGGGACAGTGTGTGATGGTATTTCAGTACCAGGGACAGTGTGTGATGGTAGTTTAGTACCAGAAACAGTGTGTGAGGGTAGTTCAGTACCAGGGACAGTGTGTGATGGTATTTCAGTACCAGGGACAGTGTGTGATGGTATTTCAGTACCAGGGACAGTGTGTGATGGTAGTTCAGGACCAGGGACAGTGTGCGATGGGAGTTTAGCCCTAGGGACAGTGTGTGATGTTGGTCCGGTTTATGTAATTGTTTATCAAGTAATGCTGTAGAAGTACAGGCATTACTATATCTTCCCTGCATCTCTTCTGTTTGCAGTCTTGAAGTCAAACCCCTGGAAGAGAGGGAAGACAGCAATGTCTTGGACCGTCACACAAGGAAGTCTTCCACCGGGGCATTACATCATGAAGAGGAGGATGTTTTACTGGAGGTGAGTAATCTGTACCTAGTCCCAGCTGTGATGTACAGGAATGTGTTTATCATGAGGAGGAGGATGTTTTACTGGAGGTGAGTGGTCTGTACCTCATCCCAGCTGTGATGTACAGGAATGTGTTTATCATGAGGAGGAGGATGTTTTACTGGAGGTGAGTGGTCTGTACCTCATCCCAGCTGTGATGTACAGGAATGTGTTTATCATGAGGAGGAGGATGTTTTACTGGAGGTGAGTGGTCTGTACCTCATCCCAGCTGTGATGTACAGGAATGTGTTTATCATGAGGAGGAGGATGTTTTACTGGAGGTGAGTGGTCTGTACCTCATCCCAGCTGTGATGTACAGGAATGTGTTTATCATGAGGAGGAGGATGTTTTACTGGAGGTGAGTGGTCTGTACCTCATCCCAGCTGTTATGTACAGGAATGTGTTTATCATGAGGAGGAGGATGTTTTACTGGAGGTGAGTGGTCTGTACCTCATCCCAGCTGTGATGTACAGGAATGTGTTTATCATGAGGAGGAGGATGTTTTACTGGAGGTGAGTGGTCTGTACCTCATCCCAGCTGTGATGTACAGGAATGTGTTTATCATGAAGAGGAGGATGTTTTACTGGAGGTGAGTGGTCTGTACCTCATCCCAGCTGTGATGTACAGGAATGTGTTTATCATGAGGAGGAGGATGTTTTACTGGAGGTGAGTGGTCTGTACCTCATCCCAGCTGTGATGTACAGGAATGTGTTTATCATGAGGAGGAGGATGTTTTACTGGAGGTGAGTGGTCTGTACCTCATCCCAGCTGTGATGTACAGGAATGTGTTTATCATGAGGAGGAGGATGTTTTACTGGAGGTGAGTGGTCTGTACCTCATCCCAGCTGTGATGTACAGGAATGTGTTTATCATGAGGAGGAGGATGTTTTACTGGAGGTGAGTGGTCTGTACCTCATCCCAGCTGTGATGTACAGGAATGTGTACATCATGAGGAGGAGGATGTTTTACTGGAGGTGAGTGGTCTGTACCTCATCCCAGCTGTGATGTACAGGAATGTGTTTATCATGAGGAGGAGGATGTTTTACTGGAGGTGAGTGGTCTGTACCTCATCCCAGCTGTGATGTACAGGAATGTGTTTATCATGAGGAGGAGGATGTTTTACTGGAGGTGAGTGGTCTGTACCTCATCCCAGCTGTGATGTATAGGAATGTGTACATCATGAGGAGGAGGATGTTTTACTGGAGGTGAGTGGTCTGTACCTCATCCCAGCTGTGATGTACAGGAATGTGTACATCATGAGAAGGAGGATGTTTTACTGGAGGTGAGTGGTCTGTACCTCATCCCAGCTGTGATGTACAGGAATGTGTTTATCATGAGGAGGAGGATGTTTTACTGGAGGTGAGTGGTCTGTACCTTATCCCAGCTGTGATGTACAGGAATGTGTACATCATGAGGAGGAGGATGTTTTACTGGAGGTGAGTGGTCTGTACCTCATCCCAGCTGTGATGTACAGGAATGTGTTTATCATGAGGAGGAGGATGTTTTACTGGAGGTGAGTGGTCTGTACCTCATCCCAGCTGTGATGTATAGGAATGTGTACATCATGAGAAGGAGGATGTTTTACTGGAGGTGAGTGGTCTGTACCTCATCCCAGCTGTGATGTATAGGAATGTGTACATCATGAGAAGGAGGATGTTTTACTGGAGGTGAGTGGTCTGTACCTCATCCCAGCTGTGATGTACAGGAATGTGTACATCATGAGGAGGAGGATGTTTTACTGGAGGTGAGTGGTCTGTACCTTATCCCAGCTGTGATGTACAGGAATGTGTACATCATGAGGAGGAGGATGTTTTACTGGAGGTGAGTGGTCTGTACCTCATCCCAGCTGTGATGTACAGGAATGTGTTTATCATGAGGAGGAGGATGTTTTACTGGAGGTGAGTGGTCTGTACCTCATCCCAGCTGTGATGTACAGGAATGTGTTTATCATGAGGAGGAGGATGTTTTACTGGAGGTGAGTGGTCTGTACCTCATCCCAGCTGTGATGTACAGGAATGTGTTTATCATGAGGAGGAGGATGTTTTACTGGAGGTGAGTGGTCTGTACCTTATCCCAGCTGTGATGGACAGGAATGTGCTGCCTACAGTTTCACCTGAAATAAAACCACTTTAGTTTAGCTGCGGGGATGGTTGCATCTCAAGCTTTCAATGTTGAAGGACAAGAAAAATCAACATTTACTTTTATATTTATGCAAATTGAAGAGACTTCTTCTACTAATAAAAGGAGTGTTTTGCTCTACTAGGACTTCAACCCAAAGCTTTGAAATCAGTGAAGATAAATCAGTCAATGTCTTCATTTAGTCTATAAAGCCCTTATAGATAAAATTGTTTTTCAAAGAGGTTGCATTAACTCATGGAGGGGACAGTTCCTTGTCATGTTATTGATAATAACAACTGTTCTTTGCTGCCTGTTGATTCTTGTACAACCGGCAGTCCACATCAGTGAATGTCTGGCTAGCAACCCCTCCCTGTTAAGATATACCCTGGCTCCCTGCTACTGATCATGAAACAGCACTAGGCACTACAAGGGTCTGAACATACAGATGCAGGATGGATGAGTCATGTTTGGGACCACAGTGTGATGTGCAACAGGGGAAGGTGGCAGAAGGACTAGCAAATATTGGCACCTGTTAGATATCCCTTGTTCTGAAGAAAGCCAGTACCTGGTGACTTACCATGCCGATATGTTGTACATGTCAGGACATGAGTGTACCTGGTGACTTACCATGCTGACATGTTGTACATGTCAGGACATGAGTGTACCTGGTGACTTACCATGCTGATATGTTGTACTGTCAGGACATGAGTGTACCTGGTGACTTACCATGCTGACATGTTGTACATGTCAGGACATGAGTGTACCTGGTGACTTACCATGCTGATATGTTGTACTGTCAGGACATGAGTGTACCTGGTGACTTACCATGCCGATATGTTGTACTGTCAGGACATGAGTGTACCTGGTGACTTACCATGCCAATATGTTGTACTGTCAGGACATGAGTGTACCTGGTGACTTACCATGCCGATATGTTGTACTGTCAGGACATGAGTGTACCTGGTGACTTACCATGCCAATATGTTGTACTGTCAGGACATGAGTGTACCTGGTGACTTACCATGCCGATATGTTGTACTGTCAGGACATGAGTGTACCTGATGACTTACCATGCTGATTTGTTGTACATGTCAGGACATGAGTGTACCTGGTGACTTACCATGCTGACATGTTGTACATGTCAGGACATGAGTGTACCTGGTGACTTACCATGCTGATATGTTGTACTGTCAGGACATGAGTGTACCTGGTGACTTACCATGCTGACATGTTGTACATGTCAGGACATGAGTGTACCTGGTGACTTACCATGCTGATATGTTGTACTGTCAGGACATGAGTGTACCTGGTGACTTACCATGCCGATATGTTGTACTGTCAGGACATGAGTGTACCTGGTGACTTACCATGCCAATATGTTGTACTGTCAGGACATGAGTGTACCTGGTGACTTACCATGCTGATATGTTGTACTGTCAGGACATGAGTGTACCTGGTGACTTACCATGCCGATATGTTGTACTGTCAGGACATGAGTGTACCTGATGACTTACCATGCTGATTTGTTGTACTGTCAGGACATGAGTGTACCTGGTGACTTACCATGCTGATATGTTGTACTGTCAGGACATGAGTGTACCTGGTGACTTACCATGCTGATATGTTGTACTGTCAGGACATGAGTGTACCTGGTGACTTACCATGCCGATATGTTGTACTGTCAGGACATGAGTGTACCTGGTGACTTACCATGCTGACATGTTGTACATGTCAGGACATGAATGTACCTGGTGACTTACCATGCCGATATGTTGTACATGTCAGGACATGAGTGTACCTGGTGACTTACCATGCTGACATGTTGTACTGTCAGGACATGAGTGTACCTGGTGACTTACCATGCTGACATGTTGTACTGTCAGGACATGAGTGTACCTGGTGACTTACCATGCCGATATGTTGTACTGTCAGGACATGAGTGTACCTGGTGACTTACCATGCCGATATGTTGTACTGTCAGGACATGAGTGTACCTGGTGACTTACCATGCCAATATGTTGTACTGTCAGGACATGAGTGTACCTGGTGACTTACCATGCTGACATGTTGTACTGTCAGGACATGAGTGTACCTGGTGACTTACCATGCTGACATGTTGTACTGTCAGGACATGAGTGTACCTGGTGACTTACCATGCTGATATGTTGTACTGTCAGGACATGAGTGTACCTGGTGACTTACCATGCTGATATGTTGTACTGTCAGGACATGAGTGTACCTGGTGACTTACCATGCTGACATGTTGTACATGTCAGGACATGAGTGTACCTGGTGACTTACCATGCTGATATGTTGTACTGTCAGGACATGAGTGTACCTGGTGACTTACCATGCTGACATGTTGTACTGTCAGGACATGAGTGTACCTGGTGACTTACCATGCAGATATGTTGTACATGTCAGGACATGAGTGTACCTGATGACTTACCATGCCGATATGTTGTACTGTCAGGACATGAGTGGCTCTCCTACATGGGAGGTAATCCAGCATCTCCAGACCTGCACTAGTCTTAAAGGACAGAGTCTCCTCCTCAGGGTGCTGCTTAAGAGAGAAGGACCCAACTTTATCACTGATGAAGGTGAGACTTTAGTCACAGGAGGAAAGTGAAAGTGATCTTAAACCAGTTGTGCTCAAATGAACTTGTCTTCCACTGGTCGTGACAGAGAAGACAGACCCAGTGTACAGTATTTACAGGTTCATTGTGCCGGGGAAATTCCCCTAGCTCTTTTTGACGAGTACAATAAACAGTGGACCACGGCTTAAGGTTCCGTACTAAGGACTGCGACATTTTCTGGTAGCTTGCATGTTGGGTGAGGAACACAGCTGGGATTTGACTTCTTGGTCCAGAGGCAGGCCTAGGGTGTCACTAACCACTGGACTATGCATGCAACTTGAAACAACTTAGAAAAAAATAAAATCAAAAGACTTGCATTGGACATCCTTAGTCTATGAATCATAGATTAACTATTTTAAGTTCTTTGTCAGTCAAAGGGAATTTTATTTGGTTTCCTTTGGCCTTTGTTGGATGAAACACAAGTTTTAGTGGATTTGTACCAGTTTAAAGTAATTTTTTGTCCAGCATACCAGTCCAGTACGTACTGGCACACACACACCACACAACCTTACATACACATGAAGTTGCTTTGATAGATCATGCAAGACAAGTGTTTGGTTAATCCATACAAAGTCAAACAATGGACAATCTAACTGGAAATTTGGACCATGTACATGTACTGAACTAAGGCAAGAGTGCTAAAGTGTAACTAACACCACCACTCCCCTCACCCCTACCCCCGGATGAACAATGTACTACATGCACTAATTCAGCACTAATGCTGTTTCTGTCTGTTTGCACAGGCACTATTGTGGACAGGCTGGAGAGGCTGTGTAGGAAGGCTGGAGATATGAAATATTGGTGAGTCATTATCAAATGTTTATTGTCAACACAAATTTTTAAATTTGTACCGTATTTACAGAGAGGTAAATAGATTAATCTTGACCAAGGGTTTGTTTCTTTTCTTAAAACAAAAGAACAAGGTTGATGCCAAAAGTCTTTTTCAAATACGGCGGGTACGCTGTTGTACAATATTTCTAAGAAAGCTGTGACAGAACACTGAAAAGGAGCTAAGACAGTCTCTAAGACAGCTGATGTAATATCAACGTAATATTTTTCTTTGTTGAGATATATGCAGTAGGTAGGTTTTGACTTCCAATGCAAAGTTACTGTACATGTTTGATTTTCAGTGTGCCTGAATGCCTGGTTGCTGAATTGTTTGTGTTTGTGGTTTGTCCGTGACAGGTCGGTGGTGCGGCTGACAGCCAGCCTGTGTGGGAAGCTGGTGGACAGTCTGGCACCTTCCATCACTAATGTACTGGTGCGGGGGAAACAGGTGGGCCGCCATCACGTTGGGTCCCTTAAGACCACAACATTTCTTTAAAAAAGTGTGTTAATTTAAAGCAATCCACTAATTCAGTATCAGAAATCCCTGAGCACTTCATATATCTATGGCACTTTGGGCAGACTGCGAATCATCTGAACTTGTCTGCCGATCTTGGATAGGTGCACAAATTTGCCTTCAAATGATGATATATCATCGATACCATATAGAAGCAAAGATATTGGTTATAATCCAATAGACGACATATGGATTATAACCAATATCTTCAAGTTGAAGATATTGGTTATAATCCATATGTCGTCTATTCAATTTGAAAGCTATTCAACCTGCACTGACATATAAACTGATGTTAAATATCACATTGATTGATGTGAAATTTGGTAGTCTAAGAGCTCTATTCAGCCCCGTGTGTATTCCAGGCCTTTTCGGAAAATGTCTTGCCTTGTGGTGATGGAACAAGTGTGTATGACAAGGATGACATGACAGATGTGTTCCTGACCTGTTCTGCAGGTGACTCTGGGTGTGTTTGGTCATGAGGAGGAGGTGATCTCCAACCCGCTGTCTCCAGGAGAGATAAAGAACATCGTGTACAGTAAGTGTATGCCGCACGACGAGCGGGAGGCTGTTCTACAGCAGGAGATGATCATCTACATCGGCAACATCATCTCAACAACACCCGAACTCTTCGACGGCATTCTGAAAATAAGAGCTGGGTACGTCACTTTGAGGCCATGCCAATTTATTTTTTTGGTTCTTGGACATTTCTAGTCGGAAAAAAAAAGTTCAAAACACCCTCCAGATTAATTTTGGACTTTCTATTGCACTTTGGACTGATGCTTGTAGCCTTTGACAGCATATACTTACAGAGTTGATATTTTGTGAACAACTTCCTTGCCACTTAATAGATCATAATGACTCCCAGCGGGGGTCGTCACGCGTCGTTGAAAATCGAAAAATCTTCAGCTTTTCCTGAAAATCTTCATTGACAAGTGGTCTTGAGACTAGTTTAGCTCACCGTATCTTCCCTTGATCATGACAGAGAAGACAGATGCTATACTCAGTATTTACATGTTTATTGTACCGGGGACATTACCCTAGTTCTTTTCAACATGTGAAACAATGAACAGTGAACCACAACTTTACATCCTGTTCTGGAGACTGACCCTTCCCAGTAGTGTGCATGTCAGGTGAGGGACAACAGCCAGGATTGAACCTTCTGACCGCTTGGTCCAAAGACATAGTTGCTAACTATTGGACAATATAAGCCATTTCATGGATCCCTGTCCATGCTGAGAAGTTTGCATCCTCCTACGCAGTGCCACCCAACGTTCCACTTATTCTGTGTGGGATCTCTGCTGAAATGGGCGCGGCCACTAACCAGCTCTCAGCCAATCAGAGAGTTACCTAACAGTTGCCTTCAGGTGCCAAGTAAGGCAAGCTCATTAATATTCCTAACCAATATGCCCAGCATACTCCGTTGGACCAGGGAGGTTCAACAGTCCTTTCTGCTTCCAAACTTGTTTATCAGGTACTGAATGTAAGGTCTGTCGAATCTAAGGTCTGTTGGTTCTGTGGGTAGAGGGCAACCACAGCATCACCAATAACATACAAACTATTTACCTCTCTCAAAACAAAAAGGTTGTACACTGCACACAATTTGCTAGTCCGCCATATTGGAAATTTTGTAATTTGACAGCTGATTGTCTTGTGCAAAATGAGGCAAGCACTAAGTACAATCATGTAGTCCACTGGGTGGCACTGTGTAGGAGAATGGGCAATACAGAAAACTCTTGGTATTACAGGGGCAAACAGAATCATTACCATGACAACATACACACAGTACACATGGGCTGCATCCCCAGCACTATCCACAACTAGTCTGGTATCCATGAAACTGTCCTTTAAAACAGGATTGGGAGGAAAATTTGCATCATTCCATCATGCTCCCTGCAAGAGACTTTATATGCACCAATTTCCTTTGGACTCTTGTTTACTCTATTTCCATGTTGATATTACAGTTCAGCATGTTTTTCAATCCAAAAACTAACAAATTACATTGGTGTAGCCTATTTTTTGTTTAGAACAATAGCAATATCAGCAGTATATGCATATCCTATCTATTCCTTAAGATTCTTTTTGTTTCCTAGTACTAGTTTTTATGTATTCTGTAAAACTTTATCTGTGGTACGCCTGATGGCGGGTATACCGGCTATAGTATATACTAGATACAGATATTTCTTGGGCTTTGCTCCCGTTTCCTCATTTTTGGGTATCATTATTCAGTATCGTCCTTTTGTTGGGAAGAGAACTTGTCACATGATATCATGTTTAGTCTGTTATATTGCAAATTGTAGAGTCAGCTCAGGTAGACTTCTCTTTTCTGTCCTTCAGCTGGTTCATCCAGGCAATGAAGAACGAACTGAAGGCTTCCAGCGAAGGGAACCAACAGGTAACGTTTGTTTTTGTTTGTTTGTATATTGCATACCCGGTAAACTGCCTCATGGTGTAAAACACCAGGTTTGTACTGAAGATCTAGAGCACAAGCCACATATCCAGACAAAGTTTTTTATCCATTCACACAAGGAAGGACCCCTTTTTTTCGATAAGTGTGGTGGGATCTTAAGCATGCTTGAGGTGTGGCTCCCCTTAAAAATACACGACCTCTATTTTAAGTCCTATCTGAGGGACGTCCCTAACCGAAGCTATCAGTAGTTACTCATCTTCACCTGAGTGAAGTGAGGAAATTCAGGTTCTGTCAGGAATTGACACTCTGGAAGTACAGGAACAATTTGTTGAAACATACTGCTTCTCTGCTTGGCACTCAGCACTTATGGGAAAGGGTTTGGTAGTCGAATCAGGAGAAGCAACACTGATGTGCAGCACAGAAGAAGAATGGATCCGGAGAAAAGAACTGAGTCTGAGCCTATCTGGCAGACACAGTCATTCTCATCTTAGGACTGTTTGGCCCTAACCAATGGTGTAGGGCTGATGTCTATTAGGAATTTACCATGGTCATTATTGACTATATGTAGTAGTTGCGTCGTGTGGTGTAATGGTTAGAACATTCGGCTGTCAAACAAGAAACCCGGGTTCAATCCCGGGCTCCCTCCAGATATGTCTGGACATGCGCCCCGACATTGTGCCCTTGGGAAGCCCTTGGGAAAGGCACTTAACACGACTTCCCCCCACTTCCCCCACCCACTGCAGGACGAAAGGACAATGCCCAAAATAGATGACTTCATATGAAAGATTGTGGCATTAGGCATCCACCTCTTTCCATCTCTGCTCTGCTGCAGATATGTAGGTCTCAAAATGAGAACAACAACCAGCAGCACACCAGACCATAGTGTGCTGAGTGGTGCCCACAGTCTTTGATTTGTATCTCAGGATGCACAGATTATTTGGCCGACTTAAAGGACATAGACGATACAGACTTAGTTGATTGCTGAATGCCCCAACTCACAGTAAACTGAATCACTGAGCCTTACTGTATGCTTCAGTGAACAAAGTCAAAATAACATATACACTGAACAAAAGTACTTGGTGATAGCCCCTTTCCACTGAGGCAGCGTCCATTGAGTGACCAAAAGTCATTGATAAAGAATACTTAGTTGAATTTGAACCACAAAAACTTCTTTGGTCATGATATATATAGGGGGTATTTTGCTCACAAACTGTCTACATGTAGGTCGTCTTGTTATAAATAATAGTAGGTATTTCACTTCCTCACTTGCAAAAAATACAGAGAAAAGCATCTTATTTGTATTGTAAATCAGTCAGCGGACATTATTATCCAACACCTGCTTTCCGGGTTCGGGGAATGTCGTTCGAACACGTTCTATTATTTACAGACATGCGGGATGACATCAACAATTTGTGAGCAGATTACCCCCTGTGATGTAAGCAGTTTGTATGGTACATATTCATCTATTGTATTTTTTGTTGTCTATAAATCATACGTATACATCATATAGATAATAGTCAATTCATACAATCCTGGTTGCTCAATGGTCTCCGTCCAATGAAAAGGGAGCCTTAGTGGAATAAAAGAAGCGTACATCTGGGACACAAACTATCACTAAACAGAGACGGTAGGCTGTAACATCACAATGTGATTGGGTCATGTACGCCATGGTCATTTCTGAGCGTGAGGAAGGCTGCAGTGTGTCATGTATTTTATCTAAGTTCAGCTGTCTACTATATGAGATGAGGTTTGGTGATGATGAGACCTGTACCCTGTTCCGTCTCCAGGACATCCACGGCCTGTCTCCCAGCGCCATCAAACAGCTGCTCCTCACCGTGCTGACTCAGAAGAGGGAAGACTGGCTGCACCGGCGCCAGCTGGACGGGGCCCTGGGCAGGACACCCAAGGACTTCTACGACAAAGGTATTGGAGACCAGTTCATGTATATTAATCTTAGCTAACAATTAGTATTTCCTCTATAGTATAGTACAGAGAAAACAGACAGAAATGAAAAGGGAGACAATAGCCCAGGACCTGTCCCAACTGTGGCCCGGACTGCCAGGCCAGGATAGGATTGGCAAGTCCACGGCCATGAAACCATCCTCCCTTGTGATGGAAGGATGCCTACTACTAAGTACATATCATAATACAGCTGTGGTTTTTCTGGTTGTTTTTTTTAGAAAATTAGAGTATGAGGGCAATGGCAAGGTGGAATGTGTAGGAAAGTTGATGTGAAAATGGAGCATCATGTGGGAGGATATTATAGTCAGAGAAGTGACAAATAAAGACTGTGGCCTCCTATGGCATGGTCATTGGTATGTAAGAGAATTCATGCTGAATATATGAGGGCATAGTGCAACTTATCCTCCTGATCATTATATACTCACTACAGATTGTTCCTACTTTTTCTCATTGTAATCAGATGTCTTTATTGATGTGTGATTGTTGCTGCAGTACTGATGTTTGTTTTTTTGTTTGTTTTTTTGTTTGTCCTGTACTCAGTTTGGCAGATCCTGGAGCGCAGCCCCGCTGGTTTCACCGTCTCAGGCTTCCACCTGCCCCAGGTGTGTGTGTGATGTATCTGACTTGGCTCCTCCGAACCACCCTGTTATATCAGTCCCAGCTCCAGGTGTGTGTGTAATGTATCTGACTTGGCTCCTCCGAACCACCCTGTTATATCAGTTCCAGCTCCAGGTGTGTGTGTGATGTATCTGACTTGGCTCCTCCGAACCACCCTGTTATATCAGTCCCAGCTCCAGGTGTGTGTGTGATGTATCTGACTTGGCTCCTCCGAACCACCCTGTTATATCAGTCCCAGCTCCAGGTGTGTGTGTGATGTATCTGACTTGGCTCCTCCTAGCCACCCTGTTATATCAGTCCCAGCTCCAGGTGTGTGTGTGATGTATCTGACTTGGCTCCTCCGAACCACCCTGTTATATCAGTCCCAGCTCCAGGTGTGTGTGTGATGTATCTGACTTGGCTCCTCCGAACCACCCTGTTATATCAGTCCCAGCTCCAGGTGTGTGTGTGATGTATCTGACTTGGCTCCTCCGAACCACCCTGTTATATCAGTCCCAGCTCCAGGTGTGTGTGTGATGTATCTGACTTGGCTCCTCCGAACCACCCTGTTATATCAGTCCCAGCTCCAGGTGTGTGTGTGATGTATCTGACTTGGCTCCTCCTAGCCACCCTGTTATATCAGTCCCAGCTCCAGGTGGGCCGGCTGCTGATCTGGGCCACAAAATAAGTAAATTAAAGTCATCTCAACCAGGTTTAGTTCACTGAAGAGCTGGTCATGACAGAAAAGACAGATGCTATGTACAATATACACAGGACTGGTGCATTGTAGCGGGTAAATTCCTCTGCCTTTTTTTGACAAGTACAGTGTACAGTGGACCATTGCTTTTCGTCCCGTCCTATAAAGACTGCAACCCTTACCAGTATCAAGGATTCAAAGTCCCTTCCTTGGTCCAGAGGTAGAGTCACTAACCACAGGACTATATAATGCACGCCACAGCGGGCCTATGATTATCCAAAAGAAATGCTATTATGATCAAATGAAGTCATGAGTCATTTAAAATGCTATGTATATCATAACTGATATCATGATACAAGTTCCACGGCCTCATACCTTTGCTAAATGATTTTAACATTTTTGACTGATGTATCATGAGTGTTTCTCATTTATCATTCAAATAAGGTCATCATTTGCTTAGATTATATCAGTTGATCATCTTCTCTACCCAAAGAGCAGACAGTGTTATCTTAACAAAGAAGGCTAGCATTAGGCTCTCATTTGCATAATCTCTATTCAATCATGTTCACCTACACATAACTTCCAAATGCCACAAGTATGAAATTCCAAATTTATCAATATTTAATTATAGAATTTTCTCATTAATTATGCAGATTAGGTTTTCATTTCAACTTTTATCTATCAATGTCCCTGTATTTCTCAGTTACATATGTTACATTTTTTGATAGTCCTGTCATGGAATGCAATGGATTATGAAAATTGCCATTAATTATGCAAACAAGATTCTGATTTGCATAATTACTGTTTCATTATATCAAGCATCACTTAATAAGCTATCCACATTATCAAAAAGAAGTTGTTTACAGTTTCTATCTACATGTATCCCTTTGTAGAGCCCCTGGGGACAGGCCCTGTCAGCAGGGGAATATTTGTCAAGTGTGTCAACTGACAGATGTTAGGTGCCACATGTTAGAGAGTCTCATCATGCACTATAGCAGATTTATAGACTTTACTCATTGATAATGCTGGGGAGGCCGTGGGAATTCGGTTAATGGAGAATGTAGGTAGTTGTTGACACATCCTTATGAAAACTACTAGTAGTTAAGCTTAAGAGCTGAACATGTGCTTTGAAGGTATTCTGCAATTGGAGATACTCTAAAAGCAAGAAAATCAAGAAATTCTTACTTTTTTGTTGTAGCAACCTACCTTGTCGGACATGACACTCTCAGAGATGAACTTTGCACTGTTGGTGGAGAGGATGCTGGGAAGGATTGCCCAGCCGGAGTATCGTCAGGTCATGGTGGAGGTATGAACAGGTTACTGAGTATCAGCCAAGAGCTCTCTCTGGCATTGTGGTTTTTGTTCCTGAATGCAATTTAGCTATTGAAAAAAACTCCAAATTCATCTACCTCCCAAATATCACAAACTTCTGACTATTGACCATTGCAACGTTAAAGCCATACACAACCCCAGAGGAGTTGTTCTGGTGCTGCTAATGATATTTTTCTGAAAGTTGCAGCAGTTGTATTACACAGCATCAATATTGATAACCCCCCGAGTAACCTTCAGATAAAGTACAGCCAGGTGTAACATGATTGTTATATCGTGAACAACCATTGGACAAACTTCGAATTGGTAGCTCTGAAAAAACCTTGGGTTGAGCTTAAAAATTACCTTTTGCTACATGTATGTGTTTCTGGATATTTGTTTGTCAACTTATAGCCTAGTTAGTAATATTTTCCACTTGCTTTGGGTCAAAAATGAACTTTGATTTTTGTCAATCATCCCATTGAAACCCATACTTAAGACTTGGAAAAAAAGGCCCTCACAAAAATGGGGCGCTCTTAGAAAAGCTAGGTCCGATGTTGAAAATAATGTTTGTAGCATTTGTGTGAATAGTTGTTCATCAAGTTCCACCCTTAGCGACTTAATTCTTCTATTGTGTTGACCCAAAAATTGACCTGGAAAAAATCAGCAATTATCCCATAGAAACCAATACTTAGGGATGATTCCCATCATGCATCACACCCAATGGGTCTATATGAAGGGGCACTTCTCAATTCCTGGATACTTATAAATGGTTCATTTATCTGTCCAGTTGCAATTGATTCTTACAAATTTGGTTGATTTTGTATTCATAGAGATGAAATCTTTTAGAAAATAATAGTCCTCTGGACTTGAATGTGTATCTCTTGAAGGTCTCATTCATGAGTTTTTTCGCCCCTTAGGCTTACATGTTATAATACATGTAACATGGGCACGTTTGTAATGAAGCTTTAGGAAATGCATCAAGGTCATTCATTCTATGTTGAGAACATTTACCCTAGATCATGTGAAATAAATTCCAACAATTTCACTATATACAATCTCTGTTTGTAGCAATTATAAACTGCCCTAGCCTTAGCTACACCCCAAAAAAGGCACTTTCCAGCTGTAAGCACTCGACCGCATCACCCGAAATGCAGAGCTGTGCACGTCTGACCTCGCGCGCGGCTGCCGAACTTTACCTGCTACTTTCTTCAGTTACAAACAAGCTTTCATCAGTTTGATGCTTGAGATCAGCTAGGCTAGGTTAAAGGGAATGTACAACTATAAACACACGTTCATGCAGTTGTTTATTTTTGGGTACGGATTCTTCGGAGTATATACGTGGAGTAACACATGAATGAGACCTTAAGGTGAAGACATTCAAAAGGTGGGGTCGTGTGGCACAACGGCAGAGCGTTCGACTCAGAACCAAGAGGTCCCGAGTTCGAATCCTGTCATGTCACCGATCTTGTGCCCTTGGGAAAGGCACTTTACATGACTTTCCTCACTCCACCCAGTTGTAAATGGGTACCTGACTTCGGTTGGGGAAAGTCGTATTGAGGTCACCTGGTGGCGCCGAATGGCAGCCGCCCAGACCCTTGTGACAGTTCCACAAAATGCAAGTGTAGATAAGATATTATATATGTTGTGTATTGTGTGAAACCTGTAATACCATGACCATTACCAATAAAAAAAACCTTTTTAAAAAATGTGTAAGAGAATTAGAATTTGCTTATTAGATATGCCCCTTAAGACCCCCTTACATGTAGATTCGTCTTGTCTTCGTCGCTCAGCATAGAACTTAACTCTGTCAAACTGTGGGAACAGAAACAAAGTTAGAGGTGGAGAGAGTCCTGCTGTGGACCAAAAGACACTCACAGCTGGGCACTTAATTAACTTATTAGTGTTGAGATATCTGAAATCACAATTATGGTAAAATAAACATTTTCCAAGAATGAACAGAACCCATTGTTCCTGTGTTGGCATAACTAGATGTCAAGGTTCAGGCTTCTAACAGACTTTAAACATTCCTGTCATATTTCTTACTTTGATTGATGTTAGATTAAAAAGTGTAGTTAAACTTGCAGATTAAAGCTGACTTTCTCCCTGTGCTGTTGTAGATGCTGATGGTTCTGTCCACGATCCTGTACCGGAATCCCGAGTTGGAGTTTCAGGGCTGTGTGGAGCTGGACAAGGTAAGCTGACAACGGTTGCTCCTCATAGTGCCAAAATGTAGAGTTCTTAGATGTACCACGTGTTTGTTTGCTTGTTTGTTTTATATAATTAACTGGCCTCAAGGCATAACACCCCAGTATTGTGCAATAGACCAGACTGCAACAGCTGTTAATTTATCTACAGATACTTTCTTTAATTTATCCAAATGACCTGTCACTTGATGTATTGGGCATGTGAACATGAGTCATTTTCCCATTTTGATTTTAGGATATGACCCTTTAAAATTTTTCTCGTTAGCTTCTTATTATTGTTATTATATGAAAGCCAAACGACCTGAAATTTGTCATGAGCATTTGTGCATCAGCCCATTGTCAAACATTTGGGTTATACCACTTTGAAGCTATTAAAATCATAGGAGTTTTCACCACAGAATGCAATGTATTTTTATTGAGATTCCTGCATCTTTCTGTAAATGTCAGATAACCTGAAATTCGATGTGGGTGTGCCTTTAACATATATGTATTGTTTATGTAAGTTGGGACATAGCCCTTTCAGAATACTTATTTGGAGTTTCTCAACTATTTTCACACAAAAAAGTAGAGTTTTGTTTCCTACTTTATTCTGTAAAAGTCAAATGACCTGAAATGAGGTCAAAAGACCTGAAGCCAAGTACATTGTAGTTCTTAACACAAGCAAAGATATTAGCAATATTGTAAACATGTGAACCACTTCCCTTGTCAGGACATACATTGTACAGAAGGACGGTACATGAAGGAGGACAGAAAATGTGATGTGGGGAGAAAAGAGCAGACTTGAACTTTAAATTTTTTCATTAGCCACAAAAAGGTCATCAAAGGGCATTTGACAAATCAACTTTGTAACAAAAGACAAAAATCCAACTAAGATAAAAGAAGGAAGTAGAATGACTTACCCTACACTACGGTAGTGTAATACCAAAAGGGGAATCAAGTCAAATTAACGTCCTGTCATGCCTTCCTAGTAATCACAATGAAAGATGACAGAAAACACTGGAAACAATTATAAGATTGACAGATCCATGCTGTTAAATAACAATAGTGTGAATAAAACTTATTTATTCAACACAAACAACTACCAAAAGGTATTCTATCTTGTAGTACGGCTGTTTGAAAGTGGGAACTGATGATCTTGCTGGATTTCAGTGCTGGGAGAGAGTTCCACAATACTGCTCCAGAAAAGATCTCTTTTTGTTCTATAGATCACTTGTAGTCCACATTGTTGTGACAGGATGTGTTATAGACAAGTTCATCTTAACAAACTTAGACATATTTGTTATTGAATAGTTCTTGACCCCGTTTTTCTATTGCGTTTTTTATCTTAGTTGGTCCAGGAATCCTTTCAATACTTCCAACAGGACCAGAGTCAAAGTCACGGTCAGGAAAAACAGGTGAGCTGAGATACACATGTATGTACTTGTCTGGACGGTCCTGGTCATGTCCTGATAAGGTCTGAATTTGTAGTGTATTAACAGAATGTTAACCAGTTTCTAGACCAATCCTTATGATTATTAGGACGTTAATGGATGAACATACATGTACCATTGATTCTCTATGCTTGTATCTTCTAGGAAAATGATTAGCTTTCATGTGGGCCTTTTTTATTTTCGTTTGACAAAGAAATTTGATGCTTCTCTGCTATAGATCTTAATTACTTTGAACTATTGTGAAATTCTTGCTGAAAACACATTTTGAAAAAAGATGTGCGCGATATGAATCACCAGGACGTTAATCAGGTAAACATTGCCGCATTAAAACTGCCACTGTACTTGATGGTTGATTCATACAGTTCTTCATACAGGACTGCCTTTGTTACTTTGATTGTGATGCCAACGGTCACTCACATAATTCTGCCGGGTACTCTAAAACTGCCACATTAAAAAACGTGAAGTTCAAGAGATCTACTAAGTACAGCATCAGTAATCCCCCAAGGTATGCACACTTCGAGCCTGACACTTCAGATATTCATCTGTTCAAGACATTTTTCACTCAAATATCATTGAATTTTTTATACGGCAATTTTAGGGTACCTGGCAGAATTAAGAGAGTCAACTTGACATTATAGCAAACATGCATGACTGGCAACACCAGTAGTTTATTCTCATCCTATTTCAGGACGACATGACCGCATTTTTCAACACGCCTGCGGGAGTGCAGCACGGAACAACCTCATACCTGGCAAAGGCAGCGGTCAACAGGCTGCTACAGGGGAATGTCAACATCGATCAGAATGAACCCTGTACTGTTAGTTAGACACATCAACAGCAGACAGGACAAACCCTGTACTGTTAGTTAGACACATCAACAGCAGACAGGACAAACCCTGTACTGTTAGTTAGACACATCAACAGCAGACAGGACAAACCCTGTACTGTTAGTTAGACACATCAACAGCAGACAGGACAAACCCTGTACTGTTAGTTAGACACATCAACAGCAGACAGGACAAACCCATTATAGATGTTATTGATTGAGTTGGCAATAATTGTGATTAGATAAGAAAGCAGATTTATTCTGCAATGAAGACAAGATGTGCCCCAACTTGTATACATGATACAAATGTCGTTTATCATGTCTATGTACATGTAGCTGCTGCAGACAACATGTCATACATGTAGCCATGTAAGCCAGCAAATGTGGTTGACAACATGTAGGGAGTGTTTTCCATGTCCTTTGCTGCAAATACAGGAGACTCTAATAGTGTGATGTACAGGTGAATCTGGTGGTTTTGTCAGAATTAGAAGTCAATACTGACAAATGTACTGCATACTGCATGTGTCTCCCTTGTAAAACAAAATATGAAACTTTGAATCTCCAGTTCTTTGTGTGATTACTAAACAGTTGACCCTAACTCTTGGAAATTGCTCACATTGATCATGTGTGGCAGTAAAACTGGCAGAGTTGATGTTCTAGTGGCTGATACTTCTTTTATCTGGACCTGTACTTGGCACTACCTGCAATGAGGTACTATTAGGTTGTAAATCCGTTTAAGTTCACAACACTTAAATTCTGTGGCACAGTGAAAATCAAGAGTCCGCTGTGTCTGAGTTTGTGGTTGAAACAGCCTTGTTTGCTGTGTGATGATGTCTCGGTGAGAGGTGACACCACGGAAACTGATACCACGAGGATATTTCACCATTTATAGTATGTAGCTCTTGGGAGTGGGAACAGGCATTCTCCCTACAGTATTTGATAAAAGGATTTGGGTGAAGCAATATGTCTAACTACATTTTGTAATAGAAAAACTTGTTCTGATAATTTTGTTTGTGACTGTGAGTACATTGATGGAAAACAAACACATAGTATACATGTAATCAATGATGGAAAGATAAAACCTGGACTCATTCCTGACTTTAAAGCATGTTGAATTCTTCAGCATGAATTGTATATGTTATGTATACTAGTATATATCTTAACAGATTGCCTGTACATGTATGTTACCTGTGAAAAATACAGAATGTGTATGGCCTGTGCTATTAGTATTTCACAAGGGAAATGCATGTACGAGTCTGATGCATGGTTTCCAATAGAGTGCTTGAAATGATCAGTATATCAAAGACCTTGGTGAAGGAAATATTCCCCGTGTACGGTGAACTGTGAGCATTTTGACACCTGTTACTAAACGGGTATTCACAAGACCTTGCAGGTTTATGCATTGATTGCAAGTGTTTAAAACGAGGCTGAATAGGTAGCAATGGATGGCAGAAAGGTCCTTGTAGAGGATAGCATGTATTTATCAGGAAAAGGAGTAACTTGAATGATTGACATTATTGATCTTTGTAAGAATGAGGGTGACCCGAAAAGAGGGATTAAAGTAACGTAGTCAAAGGCGGTTTAGAAAGTACATACATACTAACATTGGTGGCGCATAGTGTTTGGCCAAGAACCCAGAGGTCTTGGGTTCAAATCCGGGAGCCCCTAATTTGCCTCGTTGACGTTGTACCCTTGGGCACTTCACCCAGGTGAAAATTAGTAGCTTTGGTTATAGACGTCCCTCGGATTGGACGTTAAATGGAGGTCCCGTATTTGAGGAGAACCACAAAAAAACATGTACACCACGCTTATAGAAAAGAGTAGGGGTCCTTCTCAGTGTAAGTGGATCAAATAAATCTGTCCGGACATGAAGCTTGTACTCTTCAGTTCAAACCTGGTGTGCTATGCCTTCAGGCGGTTTACCGGGTATGCAATATAAACAAAAAAAGCAATTCTTCACTCATACTGGCCTCAGCAAATAAATGGTACCTTCCAATTTTACCAGGTGCGCTCCAAGTAGAGGTTAGATGGGAAGATTGTGACCTGATTTCCCCGTTTTGTGACAACCTGGGCAAGCGGCCAGACAGCTCAAGCTGTAGGCAGATGGTGCTTTACTAAAATGTGAACCAGCATCGTAGATGTTTGCAAACATTTTTACCACAAAAAAATCGCAAGAAAATCTGAAAGGAAGGAGTAAATGCCATTTCCTGCCGTTGCGTCCCTTTGCCGCCTGTTGGGCCCTTCCCCGTCCTTTTTGATGGCACCAGGAGGCAGAGTGGTTCAATCCGATCTTTTTTGACAAACGCCTTTCGCCTTTACATCTCCCCATTATATCAGTCTGAATGAAAACGCCACAAACGGTTGAGATTTTGACAGATAATAGTTCACTAGTCTACCACAGTTTTGAACTGTCACGAATTGTATTTGCCACCATGGATGAACTTTCACTCTGGTCCCATTTTGTAAATATTCTGAACCTTACTAATTATTATTACTTTCCCAATATTTCTGTATATTCACCATAATCCCACCAATCACGCCTTTAAGACAACAACTTTTCGGATAAATATGCCCATAACAAAAATATGATAATAGTATGATACCACTACAAGCATAGTGCCATAGAAAAGCATAGTGCCATAGAAAAGCAACTATAACCAGAGATATTGTTGGAGTATTTATATATATTTGCACAAGGTAGGAGAGGGCTCGGAGCAGGAAGAGAAAGTAGCCAGAGGTGGGGCACTGCTGGCCCAAGAGAAAGGAGAGACATGATCCAGAAAGAAGTTAGACAGCAGGAGGAAGAAATCCGGAGGTCTCAGTAAGCAAGAGAAAGACAGGTAATGTGCAGGGAAGCCTTAAAGACCACAGATTCCTGTTGAAATGTGTGTATGACCTCCTACCAACAGCTGCCTACCTGAAGAGATGGGGACAGAAGGAAGAGGAGAAGTACTACTAGTGTGAGTTCTGTGGGAAGGAAGGGATGTAGTCCAGGCTGGGCTCCGAAGCCACACATTTGTCCCAGTGGACTGCCGGGTACCAGGGAGTACCTCCCGGTGCTCGCACGATTAGCTCACGGCGTCTATTTGTTACCAGGTCCCCCGTTTAATTTACGTCTGAGTTAAATTGATTCGGGATCCCGGCCGGGCCCAAAAATATCCCAGCAACCGCTGGGTGTCCGACAGGGCCACGTAGGGGTCACGCCCGAAAGTAAAAAAAAAAAAAAAGCCCGTGAACTACCCGGAGGGCCCTTTTCCAATTGGGACCAAAGGACTGGGTGTGGACTCTCGGAAACACCAACTAGGAAAGCCGCTCGTCGGGCAGTGTTTGGCCGCCGCTGTCGCCACGCCAGACAGAAGTGTACTGCAGTAAGGGGCGAAACACTGTCGCCCCGCCAGACAGAAGTGTACTGCAGTAAGGGGCGAAACACTGTCGCCCCGCCAGACAGAAGTGTACTGCAGTGAGGGGCGAAACACTGAAGAAGGCAGGTTGCAGCTGATGACAGAAGTGTACTGCAGTAAGGGGCGAAACACTGAGGAAGGCAGGTTGCAGCTGATGACAGAAGTGTACTGCAGTAAGGGGCGAAACACTGAGGAAGGCAGGTTGCAGCTGATGACAGAAGTGTACTGCAGTAAGGGGTGAAACACTGAGGAAGGCAGGTTGCAGCTGATGACAGAAGTGTACTGCAGTGAGGGGCGAAACACTGAAGAAGGCAGGTTGCAGCTGATGACAGAAGTGTACTGCAGTAAGGGGCGAAACACTGAGGAAGGCAGGTTGCAGCTGATGACAGAAGTGTACTGCAGTAAGGGGCGAAACACTGAGGAAGGCCGGTTGCAGCTGATGACAGAAGTGTACTGCAGTAAGGGGTGAAACACTGAGGAAGGCAGGTTGCAGCTGATGACAGAAATGTACCGCAGTAAGGGGCGAAACACTGAGGAAGGCAGGTTGCAGCTGATGACAGAAGTGTACCGCAGTAAAAGGCGAAACACTGAGGAAGGCCGGTTGCAGCTGATGACAGATGTGTACTGCAGTAAGGGGCGAAACACTGAGGAAGGCAGGTTGCAGCTGATGACAGAAGTGTACCGCAGTAAGGGGCGAAACACTGAGGAAGGCAGGTTGCAGCTGATGACAGAAGTGTACTGCCGTAAGGGGCGAAACACTGAGGAAGGCAGGTTGCAGCTGATGACAGAAGTGTACTGCAGTAAGGGGCGAAACACTGAGGAAGGCCGGTTGCAGCTGATGACAGAAGTGTACTGCAGTAAGGGGCGAAACACTGAGGAAGGCAGGTTCAGCTGATGACAGAAGTGTACTGCAGTAAGGGGCGAAACACTGAGGAAGGCAGGTTGCAGCTGATGACAGAAATGTACCGCAGTAAGGGGCGAAACACTGAGGAAGGCCGGTTGCAGCTGATGACAGAAGTATACCGCAGTAAGGGGCGAAACACTGAGGAAGGCAGGTTGCAGCTGATGACAAAAGTGTACCGCAGTAAGGGGCGAAACACTGAGGAAGGCCGGTTGCAGCTGATGACAGAAGTGTACTGCCGTAAGGGGCGAAACACTGAGGAAGGCAGGTTCAGCTGATGACAGAAGTGTACTGCAGTAAGGGGCGAAACACTGAGGAAGGCAGGTTGCAGCTGATGACAGAAGTGTACCGCAGTAAGGGGCGAAACACTGAGGAAGGCAGGTTGCAGCTGATGACAGAAGTGTACTGCCGTAAGGGGCGAAACACTGAGGAAGGCAGGTTCAGCTGATGACAGAAGTGTACTGCAGTAAGGGGTGAAACATTGAGGAAGGCCGGTTGCAGCTGATGACAGAAGTGTACTGCAGTAAGGGGTGAAACATTGAGGAAGGCCGGTTGCAGCTGATGACAGAAGTGTACTGCAGTAAGGGGTGAAACATTGAGGAAGGCCGGTTGCAGCTGATGACAGAAGTGTACTGCCGTAAGGTGCGAAACACTGAGGAAGGCAGGTTGCAGCTGATGACAGAAGTGTACTGCAGTAAGGGGCGAAACACTGAGGAAGGCCGGTTGCAGCTGATGACAGAAGTGTACTGCAGTAAGGGGTGAAACATTGAGGAAGGCCGGTTGCAGCTGATGACAGAAGTGTACTGCAGTAAGGCGTGAAACATTGAGGAAGGCCGGTTGCAGCTGATGACAGAAGTGTACTGCCGTAAGGGGCGAAACACTGAGGAAGGCAGGTTGCAGCTGATGACAGAAGTGTACTGCAGTAAGGGGCGAAACACTGAGGAAGGCCGGTTGCAGCTGATGACAGAAGTGTACTGCAGTAAGGCGTGAAACATTGAGGAAGGCCGGTTGCAGCTGATGACAGAAGTGTACTGCCGTAAGGGGCGAAACACTGAGGAAGGCAGGTTGCAGCTGATGACAGAAGTGTACTGCAGTAAGGGGCGAAACATTGAGGAAGGCCGGTTGCAGCTGATGACAGAAGTGTACTGCCGTAAGGGGCGAAACACTGAGGAAGGCCGGTTGCAGCTGATGACAGAAGTGTACCGCAGTAAGGGGCGAAACACTGAGGAAGGCAGGTTCAGCTGATGACAGAAGTGTACTGCAGTAAGGGGTGAAACATTGAGGAAGGCCGGTTGCAGCTGATGACAGAAGTGTACTGCAGTAAGGGGTGAAACATTGAGGAAGGCCGGTTGCAGCTGATGACAGAAGTGTACTGCAGTAAGGGGCGAAACACTGAGGAAGGCAGGTTGCAGCTGATGACAGAAGTGTACTGCAGTAAGGGGCGAAACACCGAGGAAGGCCGGTTGCAGCTGATGACGACAAGTGTACTGCAGTAAGGGGCGAAACACTGAGGAAGGCCGGTTGCAGCTGATGACGACAAGTGTACTGCAGTAAGGGGCGAAACACTGAGGAAGGCAGGTTGCAGCTGATGACAGAAGTGTACTGCAGTAAGGGGTGAAAGATTGAGGAAGGCCGGTTGCAGCTGATGACAGAAGTGTACTGCCGTAAGGGGCGAAACACTGAGGAAGGCAGGTTGCAGCTGATGACAGAAGTGTACTGCAGTAAGGGGCGAAACACTGAGGAAGGCCGGTTGCAGCTGATGACGACAAGTGTGTACCAGAGCGCCTCTGTATGAAGTAAGCCTGCTGCTTCGATCATTTTAATCATGGGAGCGACGAAATGTAAAAGATTTTAACCTTAATGTTTGTAAATTGAATGCAATTCACTGGTGGACTCTCTGTGAATTTTAATAAAGATATATCATGAATCCTAAATATCGTCCCGTTTATCGGTCGGTGTTCGGCAGACACCCGTCCGACGTCCCGGGTCGGACATGGTGCCTGCAGGTGGAGTATCGGGGGCCAAGTGTTGCAAAAATACACACACACAACACGTGGTCATCACACACACACACGGGCACAGCATGCAACACATACACATCGCCACTGATGGCACACACACATCTCTAGATTTCAACGCACACACATAGCACTTCATCTGTCTCACACACACAACTCCCAATTCCACACGCACAGTCACCTCTGTCTCGCACATACAACTCTAGATTCCAACGCACACACACAGCACCACTTCTGTCTCACACACACATCTCTAGATTTCAACGCACACACAGTTCAACTTCTATCTCACACACAACTCCCGATTCCAACGCACACATACAGTCACGTCTGTCTCTGACACAATGTCACATACAACTCTAGAGACAACGCACACACACACAAAGTACAACTTCTGTCTGTCACACCCAAAACTGACCGATTCTTGTTTAACGTTGAACTAATCACGCCACATGGTGACATTACCAACGTTCATAATAAAGGTAGTTATCAGGTATGAATGGGGATATATACGTGTATTAGAAATGAATGGGGATATTGGCTCCATAAACATTGATACACAAACACGTGCAGCAGCGCGAGGCGCACACACGCACACTGAAACAAATACACAAAGCACTAACCATATGCATACACCTCAGTAAATACGAGGATCTATATCTCACTTCAGTGCGTTTTAGTACCTCCACTATCATCTTGATACCGTCTGCTGTAGACATAATCTGCATCGTTTGCTTTCTACTATCATATAATAGCTATGATCGGTATAACTTGCAATATGCTTTTACGGGTACAACCTGAGCAATTTGTCTCGTAACTGGGCATGGGATCAGACTCAGACCATTCAGTGGATCAGAATGTACGACATGACGTAATACACACACGCTGACATACATTCCTCACAAACGTGCTCTCTCTCTCTCTGTCTCTCTCTCTCTCTCTGCACCGCACACGAACACACACTGCGACTTGAAACAAACACACACACACACAAGTGCGCGTTACGTCATCACCTCCATTCTTTATCTGGTGATTAATACACTTAGTGTATGGTCAGCGACAGTATTCCGGTGCAAATAGAAGCAGGCGGGGCGGAACCAAAAGTAAATGTATTGTACAGCCGGATGAATGACAGGTTCAAGTCTCAAGGCCACACCAAAGACTGCAACGGTATTTCACCCAATCATCAATAAACAAACAACATATTTATTAAACACACACACACAGATACACAATCATACACACACACACTAAGACGTACACAGCACACACACACTGCGCACACTGCAACACACACAAACACACACACTCAAGGCCTGTTCGACATGCTATAGGTACGTGTGTGTGTGCGTTTTGACTTCAGTGTGTCTTTCTTATGGAATGTGTGTGCGTGTCAGTGTATTCGGGATGATCATATTCGTTCCTTTGTTAATGACATAGTCTATATAATTACATTAAGTTTAAGGTATAATTTTACGGCATCACCTTCATCATTCAATGAGCATGAGTGATTCGTACACAAGTCTATCATCAGCGACAGTATTCCCGTGTAAATAGGAAAGGGGCTGAGTCAAGCGGAGTTGTATTTTACCGCCAAATCAATGCATAAAAAGACGACGTTCAAGGCCAAATCAATAACGGCATTCGTATCTAACCCATTTATTAATGAATGAAAGATACATTTATCCAGCACACACACAGGTACACAACCACACACACACACAAGGGGGTATAAAGCACACACACTGCGCACACTAAAACGCGCACACACACACAGGATCACTCAGGGCCTGTCGGTCTTTTGTGTGTGCTGCGATTCGCTCAGTGTGTGTGTGCGTTATGACTTCAGTGTGTGTGTGTTCTTGTGTTTGTATGTTCTATGAATTATATTGCTTTTATGAATTTTGCGGTTCCTCGGATGATACCATTACCATTACTGATATTATTACCTGAAGTTAATGAGTGTTACAAATGTACGTCATCACGAATATTCTGTGTGGGGTGATTCGTACACAGGTCTGTGATCAGTGAAAGTAGTCCGGTTGAATAGGATAGGGGCTGAACCTAGCGGAGTTGTATTTTACAATCAGATCAATGAAAAGATTACAAGTTCAAGGTAACATAAATAACGCCGATCGTATCTCACCAATTGATCAATAAATGCAAGATACATTTATCCAACAAACACACAGAAACGCAATCACACACACAGAAAGGTGGTATACAGCACACACACACTGCGTACTGCAACGCGCACACACAGAAACGCAATCACACACACACAGGGAGTATACAGCACACACACACTGCACGCATTGCAGCGCGCACACAGGATCACTCAGGGCCTGCCCTTCTTGTGTGTGTGCTGCATATTGCTCAGTGTGTGTGTGAGTTTTGACTCCAGTGTGTGTGTGTGCTTGTGTTTGTGTGTGCGATGGATTATACTGTTCTTATGAATTTTGCGTTCCTCTGGTAATACTATTACTGATATGATTACCTGAAGTTAATGAGTGTTACGTCATCACTAATAATCTGCGTGGGGTGACACAAGTCTACTACGGGTCAGCGAAGGTATCTTGGTTTAAATAGGAAAGTGGCTGAAGCTAGCGGAGCTGTTCTTTCTGGCCAAATGAATGAAGAGATGACAAGTTCAAGGTAACATAAATGACGGCAATCGTATCTCACCCATTCATCAATAAATGCAAGATACATTTATCCAGCACACACACAGAAACGCAATCACACACACACACATGGGGGTGTACAGCACACACACATTGAGCACTGCAACGCACACACACACAGGATCACTCAGGGCCTGCCCTTCTTGTGTGTGTGCTGCATATCGCTCAGTGTGTGTGTGTGTGCGTTTTGACTCCAGTGTGTGTATGTGTGTGTGCTTGTGTTTGTGTGTGCTATGAATTATATTGTTCTTATGATTTTTGCGTTCCTCTGGTAATACCATCACTGATATCATTACCTGAAGTTAATGAGTATTACGTCATCACTAATATCCTGTGGGGGTGATTCGTACACAGGTCTGTGATCAGCGAAAGCATCCTGGTTTAAAATAGCATAGGAGCTGAATCTAGCGGAGCTGTATTTTAAGGTCAGATCATTGAAAAGATGACAAGGTCAATGTTAAATTGATGAGGCGATAATATCTCACCCATTAATGCACGATACAAAATTTTATCTATCCAACACACACACAGGAACACAATCACACACACACACACACACACACACACACACACACACAGGGGGTATACAGCACACACACTGCTCGCATTGCAGCGCACACACACAAAGAATCACTCAGGGCCTGTCCTTTCTGTGTGTGCTGCAATTCGCTCAGTGTGTGTGCGTTTTGACTCTAGTATGTGTGCGTGCTTGTGTTTGTTCTCAAGAATTTTGTGTTCCTCGGTTGATACCATTACTATTTGTTTTTAAACTTAAGTTAATGAGTGTTACGTCATCACTAATATCCTGTGTGGGGTGATTCGTACACAAGTCTGTGATTAGCGAAAGGATCCTGGTTAAATGGGCTAAATATACCGGAGCTGTATTTTACGGTCAGATAAATGAAAAGATGACAAGTTCAATGTTAGATTAATGAGGCGATAATATCTCATCCATTTATCAATAAATGCAAGATACATTTATCCAGCACACACACACATACGCAATCACACACACACACTAGGGGGTATAAAGCACACACACACTGCGCACTGGAACGCACACACACACAGGATCACTCAGGGCCTGCCCTTCCTGTGTGTGTGCTGCATATCGCTCAGTGTGTGTGTGCGTTTTGACTCCAGTGTATGTGTGTGCTTGTGTTTGTGTGTGCGATGAATTATACTGTTCTTATGAATTTTGCGTTCCTCGGTTGATATCATTACTGATATGATTACCTGAAATTGATGGGTGTTACGTCACACTAATAATTTGAGTGGGGTGACACAAGTCTACTACGGGTCAGCGAAAGTATCTTGGTTTAAATAGGAAAGTGGCTGAAGCTAGCAGAGCTGTTCTTTCTGGCCATATCAATGAAAAGATCACAAGTTCAAGGTAACATAAATGACGGCAATCGTATCTCACCCATTCATCAATAAATGCAAGATACATTTATCCAACACACACACAGAAACGCAATCACACACACACACATAAGGGGGTATACAGCACACACACATTGAGCACTGCAACGCACACACACAGGATCACTCAGGGCCTGCCCTTCTTGTGTGTGTGCTGCATATTGCTCAGTGTTTGTGTGCGTTTTGACTCCAGTGTGTGTGTGTGCTTGTGTTTGTGTGTGCGATGAATTATACTGTTCTTATGAATTTTGCGTTCCTCGGTTAATACCATTACTGATATGATTACCAGAAGTTAATCAGTGTTACGGCATTACTAACAAGAGTTCTACGACCTCATACCTTCGCCAAATGATTTTAACCTTTATGACTGACGTATTGGGAGTTTTTCTCATCAATTATGAATCATACCAGTTGGTCGTCTTCACCCAAATAACATAATTTGTCCAAAGTATGACTATGAGCGAAACAAAGAAGGTTATGCTAACATTTATAATCAATTATGCAAATAAGCTCCTTATTAGCATAATTTGATTCAATAGTGTCCACATTCACACTACTTCCAAATGCCACAAGAATGAAATTGCCGTCATTAACTAGTATGGAATTATAGTAGTTTAACATTAATTATACAAATTAGCTAACATTTGCATATTTTCTATCTATCAACATTCCTTTCTTCCTCAGTTACAAATTCGCATATTTAATAATCATATCATGGAACACAGCGGGTTTTTAAATTGCCTCATTTATCATGTAAATTAAAATCTGATTTGCATCATTATCATCCAATCAAACAAAGCACCACGTAAGTTATAGAGTTAAAGTATATCTCATTAATTATGCAAAAGTGGTCTTCATTTGCATAGTTGATATTAATTTCTCTCTTCCTCAGTCATGTCACATGTTTGAGAGTCCTATCATGGAATTTGGAGGATGTATCAATTTTCATCATTAGTTATGCAAATTAGATACTGATTTGCATAATAAGTATTAATTCATGTAAATCATCACTCAAGCTATCCATTTAGCAAAAAGCATGACCATCCATCAAGCCCTTCTTGAGTTATTCCCTTTCACAGTCTGAAGCAAAACCTGCTCCTGCAGTCCCAGAAAATGCCGCTAGGGTGTCCAAACCGATACCTTTTACTCTCTTTCCAAAGAGCTATCTACCACTCAAGTCGGTTCCATAGCATATCCAAAACATGAGATATCAAAACAGGAATTTCCGCTGCAGTACTATAACAAGCCGCTAGAGGGCCCAAAATCTAATCATTTTCAGGTCTCACCAAGACCTACCAACATACCAAATATCAAGACAACCCATCCAGGCATTCTTGAGTTATGCTGGTCTTCTTATACATACAAACGCTACCCTATGCATAACCTTCTGCCCTAGCTCGGGAGCCAACAAACTCCTCAGGTGGGCGGTGCCAAATCCACTTAGAAGCCCAGGTCTCGGGATCTAACTATTACGTGACAAGCTAATTTGAACAGTCAAACCCCTGGCCCAATGGGAATATCTCCTTACTACACCAGTAACACTTCCCCTACACCAGTAACACGTTCCAGCTGGCACCCAGCTAGTATACACTCATACAATATAACACATTTTTACACTTTTCTCGTTAATTATGCAAAGCACTTCGCCCAAAATCTAATCATCTTGAGATTTCCCACATACCCACCGACACACCAACTACGACAACAAACCATCCAGGCGGTCTCGACTTATCGTGTTCACTAACAGACACAAAGACAAGCATAAACGAATAACCTTCTCAGCGAATTAAGGTAATATTAGCCCATGGCTACTTCCCCTCAGCCAATGGGAAGCCCCCATTTTCTGTGGTTATATCCACATAGTGTGGGATATCAGAAAAGTGTGAGTGATATCTGTGGGTGCTATAGAAAAACTGTGGGTGATATAGAAAAACTGTGGGTGATATAACCATGTGACCTATTCTGACCAATCCCTGCTCTGATTTCTAATTGCCCGGGGATTTGGGACTCTCCCCATATGTTTTACAGACCTTGTCTGTGCTTGCCTTGCAGCTGTTACTTGTTTGTCAGCATGTCCAGCAAAAAGAGAGATTTCTGGACTTTCAGGACAAAATAAAGTAACATTTAGTAGAGCTGCTGACTAGGGAAGCTTCGGGGAAGTATGCCATGGGCTAAATTAGATAGCTGATGGTATTGGCCTCGATATCTGGATATAACAGCAGTCCCGCCACCTTGGGGTTTCTAGTCTCCACTCGGGCTTCGCCCTCGGGGAGACTAGAAACCCCTCGGTGGGCGGGACTGCTGTTATATCCAGATATCTTGGCCACTCCCATCAGCTATAATCTATTACAAATGTGTTGGAAGATTTGTACACAGGTCTGTGATCAGCGAAAGTATCGTGGTTAAATGGGATATGAGCTGAATCTAGCGGAGCTGTATTTTACGATCAGATCAATGGAAAGATGACAAGTTCAAGGCAGCTTAAATGACGGAAATCGTATGTCACCCATTCATCGATAAATGCAAGATACATTTATCCAACACACACACAGAAACGCAATCACACACACACACATGGGGGTGTACAGCACACACACATTGAGCACTGCAACGCACACACACACAGGATCACTCAGGGCCTGCCCTTCTTGTGTGTGTGCTGCATATTGCTCAGTGTGTGTGTGCGTTTTGACTCCAGTGTGTGTGTGTGCTTGTGTTTGTGTGTGCAATGAATTATACTGTTCTGATGAATTTTGCGTTCCTCGGTTAATATAATGACTAATATCATTACCTGAAGTTTATGAGTGATTCGTTCACAGGTTTGTGATCAGTGAAAGTAGCCTGGTTGAATTGGATGGGCTGAACCTAGCGGAGCGGTCTTTAATGGCCAGATCAATAAATAGATCATACAAGTTCAAGGTTACATAAATGACGGCGATCGTATCTCACCCATAAATGCACGATATAAAACTTTATTTATCCAACACACACACAGGTATATAATCACACACACACAGGGTCATACAGCACACACACACTGCGTTTATGAGTGTTACTTCATCACTGATATTCTGTGTGGGGTGATTCGTACACAGGTCTGTGATCAGTGAAAGTAGTCTGGTTATATAGGATAGGGGATCAACCTAGCGGAGCCACACTTTACGGCCAAATCAATGACAAGATGACATGTTCAAGGTAACATAAATGATGGCGATCGTATATCACCCATTAATGCACGATGTAAAACTTTATTTATTCTAAACGCACACGGGTGGTACAATCACACATACACACAGGGGGTACACAACACACACACACACACACACACGCACTGTGCTCACTGCAGCGCGCACACACAGGATCGCTCAGGGCCTAACCTTCGTGTGTGTGTGTGCTGCAATTCGCTCAGTGTGTGTGTGCGTTTTGACTCCAGTGTGGTTGTGTGTGCTTGTGTTTATGTGTGCGATGAATTGTATTGTTCTTATGAATTTTGTGTTCCTCGGTTAATAACGTTACTGATATTATCATCTGACGTTAATGAGTGTTACGTTATCGCTAATGTTTTGTGTGGGGTGATTCATACACAAGTTTACTACGGGTCAGCTTCGGTATCTTGCTTTGAATAGGAAAGGGACTGAACCACCTAGCGGAGCTGTACTTTAAGACAAGATCAATGAAAAGATTACAAGTTCAAGGTTACATAGATAATGGCGTTCGTATCTCACCCATTCATTAAAAAAATGCACGATGTATTTATCCTACACACACACACAGGTACACAGTCACACACACACACACACACACACACAAACACACACACACACACACACAGGGTATAAAGTACACACACACTGCGCGTACTGCAGCGCACACACAGGATCACTCAGGGCCTTCCCTTCCTCTGTGTGCGCTGCGATTCGCTCAGTGTGTGTGCGTTTTGACTCCAGTGTGTGTGTGTGTGTGTGTGTGTGTGTGTGTGTTTGTGTCTGCGATGAATCATACTGTTATTATGAATTTTGCGTTCCTCGGTTAATACCATTACTGATATTATCACCTAACGTTTTGAGTGTTACGTCATCAATTATATCTTTTGTGGGGTGATTCATACACAGGTTTGTGATCAGTGAAGGTATCCTGGTTGAATAGGATAGGGGTTGAACCTAGCGGAGCTGTATTTTACGGCCAGATCAATGAAAAGCTGACAAGTTCAAGGTTGATAAATGACGGCGATAGTATCTGAGCCATAAATGCGCGACATAAAACTTTATCGTGTGTGTGTGTGTGTGTGTGTGTGTGTGTGTGCTTGTGCTTGTGTTTGTGTTTGTGTGTGCGATGAATTGAATTTGACAATGCTTATAACTCTGTCATGGAAGCTTATCTACTGGACCCAAGGGCGATGCCTGTGGGTGGCACGGAAGGATTTTCTGGATGAACAGTTTGATTTGCAAGGGGATGCAGTTGATACCAATAACATCTGTGAGGAGAAATACCTGACAGCATTAAAGCTTACTGCACAGTGGATGGAGTCACGGGCAGTCAACAATGTAGACTAGATGTAAGCCAAAGACCCGTTAAGGTCCCTAGCTCTATAGGCCTCTTTTTCTACAGCTTCCCAAGTGGGAGAAAAGGATGGAAAGGTTCACGAACACATTATATATTTTAATATCTAGACCCTCTCTGAAATACGTATGTCAATGATACCCTTATGGATGGTGTTAACGGTAAAAAGGACATGTTTGCATTTTTCTTGACTTTCAAAGAGATGAATTTAAAAGAAGATGTCATTATTCGGTCTATTGATATGACTTCATAAGATACGTTTATGTTACTTGAAGGAGTCTTTCTAACTTTTTGAACAGCTGTTAGAGCACAGCCATCTGTCCTTAGCCAATCAGGAGCGGGTATTTTGCTGTTTGAAATCCACACACATGGCCAAAGTTAGTTATTGCACCTCTCTCCCTTGAGGCAGAGGTGCTTGAACAGAAAGTCTGGCTCTCCATTGGCTGAGACCAGATCCCAGGTTGGTTCAAGCACCTCTGCCTCAAGGGAGAGGAAATAATGGTCACTCCTTGGTACTCGCCTGTCACATCAACTGAACCACAGAAGTAAAACCACATATGTGGAGTGGGGATTATTCTAAGAAAAAGAGAATCACTGACCCAAGCATTCCTAGGCATATTGTGCTTGTTTTAGTGTATATGTCAAACTATTTCCCAATATGTATGCTTAGCTTAAATTGCTTCGGACAGATGGCTGTGCTCTAAAACAGTTCAAGGATTGACGGGCTTGTTTGTGAGGATATATCAGAGCCCGCCTCCCACGGAGCTTGTTGGCATCCTCGGGCTACGCCCTCGGGACGCCAACAACCTCCTCGGGAGGCGGGGCTCTGATATATCCCCACAAACTCGCCCGCCCATCCTTGAACTATTACTGGGATCTGGTCTCAGCCAATGGAGAGCCAGACTTTCTGTTCAAGCACCTCTGCCTCAAGGGAGAGAGGTGCTCGAACTAACTTTGGCTGTGTATGTGGATTTCAAACAGCAAAATACCCGCTCCTGATTGGCTAAGGACAGATGGCTGTGCTCTAATATATCCTCACAAACAAGGGTTGGTTCAAGCACCTCTGCCTCAAGGGAGAGAAAATAATAGTCACTCCTTGGTACTCGCCTGTCACCTCAACTGAACCACAGAAGTAAAACCACATGTGGACTGGGGATTATTCTAAGAAAAAGAGACTCACAAACCCAAACATTCATATTGGCATATTGTGTTTGTTTCAGTGTATATGTCAAACTATTTCCCAATATGTATGCTTAGCTTTGCTTCGGACAGATGGCTGTGCTCTAAATCAGTTCAAGGATTGACGGGCTTGTTTGTGAGGATATATCAGAGCCCGCCTCCCACGGAGCTTGTTGGCATCCTCGGGCTACGCCCTCGGGACGCCAACAACCTCCTCGGGAGGCGGGGCTCTGATATATCCCCACAAACTCGCCCGCCCATCCTTGAACTAATACTATTAGGCTACAGGGATGAGATTTGATGAAAATAGCCGGTGGAAAATAATACTTGAGATGTATTTCAAATCATAGGCTCCTAATGACATGGCCTTACACATAAACTTTACTCCTCAAAGTGACAGACAAAACTTTGATGATATGCCAAACTTTTTATCAACATGTGCAGGACGGTTCCCACCATTTTTCTGTTGTTGTTTTTCTTGTTTGTTTTCAATTTAACCTTAATTCGCGTGAAATCTGCTGGTGCGTTAAAGCTGGCAACTGGAATGTGGGAGCCGCGTGCAGATACTAAAGACCTTTTGTGTATAGTGTTCATTCTGTGTCCCTTGGAGATCAGATTGGTGGTCAATCATCGTGAACTGTCACATCTGGTGCGATCAGATTTCTGGGATAGATAAACACGCATAGATGAACTTTTGACCTGGTCATGCATCTGGCTTTAAACTACGTGTACAGCTCCGCTAGGTTCAGCCCCTTTGATATCTATACTACTAAAGATTCGTATATAAATTACCCCACAAAAGATATGACGTAACACTCACAAACTTCAGGTAATGATATCAGTAACGGTATTAACCGAGGAACGCAAAATTCATAAGAACAATACAATTCATCGCACTCACAAGCACACACACACACTGGAGTCAAAACACACGAACACACTAAAGCGAAGTGCAGCACACACACAAGACGGTTAAGGCTCTAGGTGATCCTGTGTGTGTGTGTGCGTTGCAATGCCCGCAGTGTGTGTGTGCTGTATACTCCCTGTGTGTGTGTGTTTGTGTGTGTGTGTGATTATGTACCTGTGTGTGTGTTGGATAAATAAAGTTTAATATCGTGCATTTATGGGTGAGATACGATCGCCGTCATTTATGTAACCTTGAGCTTGTCATCTTTTCATTGATCTGGCCAACTAAGATACCGTCGCTGACCCGAGGTAGACTTCTGTATGAATCACCCCACACAAGGTATTAGTGACGACGTAACAGTCACAAACTACAGGTAATAATATCAGTAATGGTATCAACCGAGGAACAAAAAAGTGACAAGAACAATAGAATTCATCTCATATACGAAAATGCAAAGCACATACACACTGGAGTCAAAACGCGCACACACACTAAGCGAAGCGCAGCACACACACAAGACGGTAAGGCCCTGAGCGATCCTGTGTGTGTGCGTTGCAGTGCGCGCAGTGTGTGTGTGTTGTGTACCCTGTGTGTGTGTGTTATTGTGCACCTATGTGCGTTTAGGATAAATAAAGTTTTATATCGTGCATTTATACGATCGCCATCATTTTTGTAACCTTGAACTTGTCATTTTTTCATTGATCTGGCCGTGAAATACAGCTCCGCTAGGTTCATCCCCTATCCTACATATTTAACTAGGATACTTTCGCTGATCACAAACCTGTGTACGAATCACCCCACACAAAATATCAGTGATGATGTAAGACTCCTAAACTTCAGGTAATAATATCAGTCATAGTATTAACTGAGGAACGCAAAATTCATAAGAACAATATAATTCATCGCACACAGAAACAGAAGCAAACACACTGGAGTCAAAACGCACACACACACTGAGCAATATGCAGCACACACACAAGAAGGGCAGGCCCTGAATGATCCTGTGTGTGTGCGCTGCAGTGCGCACGGTGTGTGTGTGTTGTATACCCCCTTGTGTGTGTGTGTGATTGTGTACCAGTGTGTGTAGGATGAATTAAGTTTTATATCGTGCATATATGGGTGAGATGTGATCGCATTTAATTATGTAACCTTGAACTTGTCATCTTTTCATTGATCTGGCCGTAAAGTACAACTCCGCTAGGTTTATCCGCTATCCCATATAACCAGGATACTTTCGCTGATCACAGACCTGTGTACGAATCAACTGCCACATAAAATATCAGTGATTACGTAACGTTCATTAACTTCAGGTAATAAAATCAGTCATAGTAATAACCGACGCAGCAAAAATCATAAGAACAATATAATTCATAGCACACAAAAAAACAAACGCGCACACACCAGAGTAGAGTCAGAAACGCATACCGACACACTGAGCAAATCGCAAGACACACAAAAGACGGTTAGACCCTAAATGATCCTGTGTGTGTGCGCGCTGCAGTGCGCACAGTGTGTGTGTGTTGTATACCCGATGTGTGTGTGTGTGATTGTGTACCAGTGTGTGTAGGATGAATTAAGTTTTATATCGTGCATATATGGGTGAGATGTGATCGCATTTAATTATGTAACCTTGAACTTGTCATCTTTTCATTGATCTTGTCTTAAAGTACAACTCCGCTAGGTTTATCCCCTATCCTATATAACTAGGATACTTTCGCTGATCACAGACCTGTGTACGAATCACCCGCCACACAAAATATCAGTGATGATGTAACGCTCATAAACTTCAGGTAATAATATCAGTAATAGTATTAACGATCGCTGTTATTTATGTTACCTTGAACTTGTCATTTTTACATGGATCTGGCCATCAAGTACAGCTCCGCTAGGATCAGCCATTCCTATCTTAACCAAGATACCGTCGATGACCCGTAGGAGACTTGTGTATGAATCATCCCACATAACATATGAGTGATGACGTAACACTCATTAACGTCAGATAGGGATATCAGTAATGTTATTAACCGAGGAACGCAAAATTCATAAGAACAATACAATTCATTGTACACGCAAGCACACACACACACACACAGAGAGGAGTCAAAACGCACACACACACACACTGAGCGAATTGCAGCGCACGTACAAGAAGGGCAGGCCCTGAGTGATCCTGTGTGTGTGCGTTGCAGTACGCAGTGTGTGTGTGCTGTATACCACCTTTCTGTGTGTGTGATTGCGTTTCTGTGTGTGCCGGATAAATGTATCTTGAATTCATTGATGAATGGGTGAGATATGATCGTTGTTATTTATGTTACCTTGAACTTGTCATCTTTTCATTGATCTGGCCATAAAGTACAACTCCGCTAGGATCAGCTACTTTCCTATTTAAACCAAGATACTGTCAATGACCCATAGTAGACTTGTGTATGAATCACCCCACATAACATATAAGTGATGACGTTAAGCTAGTAATGTTATTAACCGAGGAACGCAAAATTCATAAGAACATTCATCGCACACACAAACACAAGCACACACACACACTGGAGTCAAAACGCAAACACAGACTGAGCGAATTGCAGCACACACACAGGACGGGCAGGCCCTGAGGGATCCTGTGTGTGTGTGCGTCGCAGTGCGCAGTGTGTGTGTTGTATACCCCCTTGCAGTGTGTGTGTGCGTGTGATTGTGTACCTTTGTGTCTGTCGGATAGATACAAGTTTATATCGTACATTAATGGGTGAGATATTATCGCCTCATTAATTTAACATTGAACTTGTCATCTTTTCATTTATCTGACCGTAAAATAAGGCTCCGCTAGATTCAGTCCCTATCCCATTTAACCAGGATACTTTCGCTAATCACAGACCTGTGTACAAATCACCCCACACAGGATATTAGTGATGACGTAACACTCATTAATTTCAGGTAATCTTATCAGTAATGGTATTACCCGAGGAACGCAAAAATCATAAGAACAGTATACATGTAATATCATAGCACACACAAACACAAGTACACACACACACTGGAGTCAAAACGCACACAAACACTGAGCAATATGCAGCACACACACAAGAAGGGCAGGCCCTGAGTGATCCTGTGTGTGTGCGTTGCAGTGCTCAATGTGTGTGTGCTGTATACCCCCTTATGTGTGTGTGTGATTGCGTTTCTGTGTGTGTGTTGGATAAATGTATCTTGCATTTATTGATGAGTGGGTGAGATACGATTGCCGTCATTTGTGTTACCTTGGCTTGTCATTTTTTCATTGATTTGGCCCGAAAGAACAGCTCCGCTAGCTTCAGCCACTTTCCTCTTTCCTATTTAAACCAAGATACAGTCGCTGACCCGTAGTAGACTTGTGTCATCCCAAACAGATTGTTAGTAATGACGTAACACTCATTAACTTCAGGTAATGATATCAGCAATGATATTAACCGAGGAACGCAAAATTCATAAGACCAGTATAATCCATCGCACACACAAACACAAGCACACACACACACTGGAGTCAAAACGCACACACACACTGAGCAATATGCAGCACACACACAAGAAGGGCAGGCCCTGAGTGATCCTGTGTGTGTGTGCGTTGCAGTGCTCAATGTGTGTGTGCTGTATACCCCCTGTGTGTGTGTGTGTGTGATTGTGTACCTGTGTGTGTGTCGGATAGATAAAATTTTGTATCATGCATTATGAGATATTATCGCCTCATTAATTTAACATTGACCTTGTCATCTTTTCATTGATCTGACCTTAAGATACAGCTCCGCTAGATTCAGTCCCTATGCTATTTAACCAGGATGCCGTCGCCGATCACAGACCTGTTTACGAATCACCCCACACAGGATAATAGTGATGACGTAACACTCATTAACTTCAGGTAATAATTTCCGTAATAGTATTACCCGAGGCACGCAAAAATCATAAGAACAATATGATTCATAGCACACACAAACACAAGCACACACACACACACACACTGGAGTCAAAACGTGTGTGCTGTATACCCCCTTATGTGTGTGTGTGATTGCGTTTCTGTGTGTGTGTTGGATAAATGTATCTTGCATTTATTGATGAATGGGTGAGATACGATTGCCGTCATTTATGTTACCTTGAACTTGTCATCTCTTCATTTATTTGGCCAGAAAGAACAGCTCCGCTAGCTTCAGCCACTTTCCTATTTAAACCAAGATACCTTCGCTGACCCGTAGTAGACTTGTGTCACCCCACACAGATTATAAGTAATGACGTAACACTCATTAACTTCAGGTAATCATATCTGTAATAGTATTACCAGAGGAACGCAAAATTCATAAGACCAGTATAATCCATCGCACACACAAACACAAGCACACACACACACTGGAGTCAAAACTCACACACACACTGAGCAATATGCAGCACACACACAAGAAGGGCAGGCCCTGAGTGATCCTGTGTGCGCGCTGCAATGCGTGCAGTGTGTGTGTGCTGTATACCCCCTGTGTGTGTGTGATTGCGTTTCTGTGTGTGCGCGTTGCAGTACGCAGTGTGTGTGTGCTGTATACCACCTTTCTGTGTGTGTGATTGCGTTTCTGTGTGTTTGTTGGATAAATGTATCTTGAATTTATTGATGAATGGGTGACATACGATCGGCGTTATTTATGTTACCTTGAACTTGTAATCTTTTCATTGATCTGATTGTAAAATACAACTCCGCTAGGTTCAGCCCCTATCCTATTCAACCGGACTACTTTCACTGATCACAGACCTGTGTACGAATCACCCCACACAGAATATTCGTGATGACGTACATTTGTAACACTCATTAACTTCAGGTAATAATATCAGTAATGGTAATGGTATCAACCGAGGAACCGCAAAATTCATAAGAACAATATAATTCATAGAACATACAAACACAAGAACACACACACACTGAAGTCATAACGCACACACACACTGAGCGAATCGCAGCACACACAAAAGACCGACAGGCCCTGAGTGATCCTGTGTGTGTGTGCGCGTTTTAGTGTGCGCAGTGTGTGTGCTTTATACCCCCTTGTGTGTGTGTGTGGTTGTGTACCTGTGTGTGTGCTGGATAAATGTATCTTTCATTCATTAATAAATGGGTGAGATACAAATGCCGTTATTGATTTGGCCTTGAACGTCGTCTTTTTATGCATTGATTTGGCGGTAAAATACAACTCCGCTTGACTCAGCCCCTTTCCTATTTACACGGGAATACTGTCGCTGATGATAGACTTGTGTACGAATCACTCATGCTCAATGAATGATGAAGGTGATGCCGTAGAATTATACCTTAAACTTAATGTAATTATATAGACTATGTCATTAACAAAGGAACGAATATGATCATCCCGAATACACTGACACGCACACACATTCCATAAGAAAGACACACTGAAGTCAAAACGCACACACACACGTACCTATAGCATGTCGAACAGGCCTTGAGTGTGTGTGTTTGTGTGTGTTGCAGTGTGCGCAGTGTGTGTGTGCTGTGTACGTCTTAGTGTGTGTGTGTATGATTGTGTATCTGTGTGTGTGTGTTTAATAAATATGTTGTTTGTTTATTGATGATTGGGTGAAATACCGTTGCAGTCTTTGGTGTGGCCTTGAGACTTGAACCTGTCATTCATCCGGCTGTACAATACATTTACTTTTGGTTCCGCCCCGCCTGCTTCTATTTGCACCGGAATACTGTCGCTGACCATACACTAAGTGTATTAATCACCAGATAAAGAATGGAGGTGATGACGTAAATTTCATTGTTAAACGTCAGGTAAAGATATCAATTATATCTTTAAGAAATGAACGTAAAATTGATAAGAACAATATAACATACACACGCTGAATTCAAAACGCACACACACACACTGAGCGAAGTGCAAAACACACATGTCGTGCAGGCCCCGAGTGAGTGAGTGTGTATGTGCAGTGCGCGCAGTGTGTGTGTGCTATATGCCCCCTATGTGTGTGTGTGTGTGTGTGTGTGTGTGTGTGTGTGTGTGTGTGTGCGTGCGCGCACTTGTGTGTGTGTGTGTGTGTGTTGCAAGTCGCAGTGTGTGTGCGTGTGCGGTGCAGAGAGAGAGAGAGAGAGACAGAGAGAGAGAGAGCACGTTTGTGAGGAATGTATGTCAGCGTGTGTGTATTACGTCATGTCGTACATTCTGATCCACTGAATGGTCTGAGTCTGATCCCATGCCCAGTTACGAGACAAATTGCTCAGGTTGTACCCGTAAAAGCATATTGCAAGTTATACCGATCATAGCTATTATATGATAGTAGAAAGCAAACGATGCAGATTATGTCTACAGCAGACGGTATCAAGATGATAGTGGAGGTACTAAAACGCACTGAAGTGAGATATAGATCCTCGTATTTACATGTATGCATATGGTTAGTGCTTTGTGTATTTGTTTCAGTGTGCGTGTGTGCGCCTCGCGCTGCTGCACGTGTTTGTGTATCAATGTTTATGGAGCCAATATCCCCATTCATTTCTAATACACGTATATATCCCCATTCATACCTGATAACTACCTTTATTATGAACGTTGGTAATGTCACCATGTGGCGTGATTAGTTCAACGTTAAACAAGAATCGGTCAGTTTTGGGTGTGACAGACAGAAGTTGTACTTTGTGTGTGTGTGCGTTGTCTCTAGAGTTGTATGTGACATTGTGTCAGAGACAGACGTGACTGTATGTGTGCGTTGGAATCGGGAGTTGTGTGTGAGATAGAAGTGGTACTGTGTGTGCGTTGAAATCTAGAGATGTGTGTGTGAGACAGAAGTGGTGCTGTGTGTGTGCGTTGGAATCTAGAGTTGTATGTGCGAGACTGAGAGGTGACTGTGCGTGTGGAATCGGGAGTTGTGTGTGTGAGACAGATGAAGTGCTATGTGTGTGCGTTGAAATCTAGAGATGTGTGTGTGCCATCAGTGGCGATGTGTATGTGTTGCATGCTGTGCCCGTGTGTGTGTGTGATGACCACGAGTTGTGTGTGTGTATTTTTGCAACACTTGGCCCTCGATAGTGGAGGCGTATTAGTTCGTTCAGATCCGGGCTGATTTTGAGTCTGATTCAAAATCAACTGAGGCCCGCTGGGTCCTACACGAAAGTACAAAAATAAGCCTCTAAACTACTCAGTGGCTTGTTTGCAATCTGTTTGCAATTACTAGTATGACCAACACATTAGCTGCAACGCCAATACATCGATACGGAAATACATCGATTTGCTTAAAGGTAAAATGTAGCCCTTGGTTTCCCTTGTTATTATTTCCGAGCATTCGTCACCCATGAAAGAATACACACGAAGAGCCTTTACGCTCAGAGAGTAAAGTTGAACATTCTGTAGAACTGTTCTTGATAATCCAGTTGCGAAGTCCAGACGGTATATAACGTTACACTTACACCATTACAAATAAGTGCGGAGAAGCCGAATTCACTTACTAGATAATGGTTCTCGTGCAAGCTTGACAGTTACAAATGTATATGTAAACGCTTGTTGTGACCTGTACTTTACCCGGAGGGTATATATGTACAATAAAGGTCTTCATGCATCCATTCAATTATGTGTAACCGAGAATACTGGAAGCAGAACTTTGTATACGCTTCAACTCGTTAGAGTATGACTAAGTAACGTTATGTATGTTGTCATCCATTTATTCATTCATGAGTACAAAAAGCCCAAGTCTGAAAGAGAAGAGAGATTCCAATTTTGCCAGGAGGGGCAGAACAAAACCAATCATCCACCAGATGGCAGCCGTAAAATTGAATTTGCATGATGACCTATAGGCAGAATCAGTGCTGAAGTGCCGCCTGGCAGGTTGACATAGAACGACAGGCACAGGCCCTGATGACACGATCAGCACCAAGGTCAGCACCGACCGTCAACCTTGAAGCGCCACCTGGCGGGGAGATAAGAACAGTCACGGTTTTTTCGTTGTTTTTGCTGTTTTTGTTTTTACAATGGCCCATCTCACCATGTCTCAGAAAGGGGCGTGCTTCTCCAAACATCATAGCCCGGACTCCGGACAATTCAATGTTTCAAGACCTTTCAAGTGGGAAGGAATTCCTTATTACTGACCAGTGACTTGTACTGACCGACAGACTCAGTAAACATCTTGTGTGAACACGTTATTTGATAATGAAGAATGGGCGATACTTGGTATTATAACGAAAGATGCTGTCGGAGATCCCCCCGCACTGGTTCAATGGAATAGCCCAAACTGAAGACGAGTCAGAGGTCACAGGGTACAAAAGTCACTGAGCTGTGCCATGCTCAAAGTACATGTTTTAACTTCTCTTTACAAGCCAGAGAGACAGTATCTGCACATTTCTGGACATTCCGAGCTGGCTAGCGGTCTTTTCTAAGATGAAGCTAAGTGGAAAAGTAGCTGTTGTAACGGGCGCGGCGCAGGGGCTCGGCAGAGGGTTCACAGAGGCCATGCTTCAGCAGGGAGCGAAGGTGCCTTAATAGTCTTTATATACGGAGCTAAGTATCTTTGGAAAATAGTCACGTCACTATCAAGGGAGTGATTTTCTGCCAAAAATATATTTTCCGTTTGTTTGCTGAAACTTGCAGTGACGGTTGTAAAAGATAGGGAACGTTAAGTTTTAAAGTCGGGTGGCCGGTTGGTGAAAAACTGATAACGTTACTTTATACAGGTAGTTTGGTAATTCATAATCAGTGATTCTGTGCAGAGAGTTTTGCAGTATGAATTGTTTTATCAGGTTGCACTGTTGGATATCAAAATGCTATGAATTGTTTTATCAGGTTGCACTGCTGGATATCAAAATGCTATGAATTGTTTTATCAGGTTGCACTGTTGGATATCAAAGTGCTATGAATTGTTTTTTCAGGTTGCACTGTTGGATATCAAAGTGCTATGAATTGTTTTATCAGGTTACACTGTTGGATATCAAAGTGCTATGAATTGTTTTATCAGGTTGCACTGTTGGATATCAAAGTGCTATGAATTGTTTTATCAGGTTGCACTGTTGGATATCAAAGTGCTATGAATTGTTTTATCAGGTTGCACTGTTGAATATCAAAGTGGTATGAATTGTTTTATCAGGTTGCACTGTTGAATATCAAAGTGCTATGAATTGTTTTATCAGGTTGCACTGTTGGATATCAAAGTGCTATGAATTGTTTTATCAGGTTGCACTGTTGAATATCAAAGTGGTATGAATTGTTTTATCAGGTTGCACTGTTGGATATCAAAATGCTATGAATTGTTTTATCAGGTTGCACTGTTGGATATCAAAGTGCTATGAATTGTTTTATCAGGTTGCACTGTTGGATATCAAAGTGCTATGAATTGTTTTATCAGGTTGCACTGTTGGATATCAAAGTGCTATGAATTGTTTTATCAGGTTGCACTGTTGGATATCAAAGTGCTATGAATTGTTTTATCAGGTTGCACTGTTGGATATCAAAGTGCTATGAATTGTTTTATCAGGTTGCACTGTTGGATATCAAAGTGCTGGATGGAAGGAAGACGACAAAGGAGCTGGCCTCGCAGCATGGACAGGACAAGGTGCTGTTTCTGCCCTGTGATGTCACTGACAAGGGGCAGATGGAAAGTAGGTCAAATGTCAAATTTGTGAATTCTGGAGTCTGAATTTCGTTTTCACTCAATTGAGATGAAGTATGATTCAATAAAATGTGGCTTCGCTGCAGCTCTCGGATCAGGATAGCCCCAGAGTGCCCAGAAAGGGGCCTGGCAGTGGCCAGTTGAAGGCCTTTGATAAGCATAAGCAGGCTACTATATAAATGCAATGATACGGTGATTAGCAATGCAATAAAATATTACATGTATGTGGAGACCACAAAATACGTGAATTTGGTTGACCTGAGAACTGGTGCATTTACCGCAGGTGCATTCCAGCAGGTGCTCCGCCATTTTGGCCAGCTGGATGTGGTTGTGAACAATGCGGGAGTGAGTGAACATGACAACTGGGAGATGGTTCTAGATGTCAACCTGGTAAGACGGGCCTGAAATATTGCAGTGTTTATTTCGAGACAGTGTCACATGAGGGCACTGTAAGGGAGTGAAGTTTGGAAAGTTGGGTTTGGTCAGTGCAAAGTCTTTTAAGCTTGGCTGACAAGGGAAAATGGGGGCTTTCTAAGGCTTCTTAAGGGTAAAAGTTTGGACAAATTACTACTGAAGACTTGGCCACCTTTTCCCTGACATGGTCAGCAGTGGTCAATCTGAATTTTCCACTAGTACTTAGGGGAAGAATCTTTATTGAAAAAAAAACTTAACACACAATTGCATATAGTTTATACATGTACAATCTGTTTCCTACATAACAAAACTCCCAAATGACCTATGCCATTAAATCTGGCTTAAACATTGATGTGGTTATGAGCTGATGATTGGCAAGATGCATAATGACCACTCTGGGGTAAAATCAAAGGGTTTGTATTTCATACGCAGTAATACACCTCATGGCATAACACACCAGGTTTGTACTGGGTACAAGCTGCTTAGCCCGACAGATTTATATGATCTACTCACACCCGGCAGTACCCCTACTCTTCCCGTAAGTGTGATGGGTCCGCACATACAGGACATCCATATAATGCCCTTTACTGAGGAATGTCCCTAACTGAAGCTAGGTACTCATTCACACCTGGGTTGAGTGAGGAAATTGGTTTAAAGTGCCTTTCCCAAGGGCACGACATCAGGACCTGTCAGGGATCCCAACTCAGTACCTCCAGGTGATCTGAGTCAACAACCCTAACCACAATGCAAGGCCACCGTACCACTGTGCTGTTTGAAAAAATCACAATGAACTTTTCTTGTGTCCCAACAACAGAGATCCGTTATACATGGTACCTTACTCGGACTGGACCACATGAGCAGGGAGAAGGGGGGTGCAGGGGGGCTCATCATCAACATTGCTTCCATGGCTGGTAAGGCTCAATATTCATTTACCAGACTCAAACAGACTGATACAAGTCATCCCTAAAATGAACTTGAAAGAAAAGCTTTATAGCTCACCAAATGGATTCTGTGTAAGTTTGTGTGCTGTTGGAGTATTAGTATTTTATTTTATTGCATTATAATAAAAACACGTAAGCTGTAAATTGCAAACAAATACCGGAAAACAGATACTAATGTCATAGAATGTCTAAGTAAGTCGATTCCAAAGTCAAATAAGAAGATAAAAATGAAATTTATTTTTTGGTAATGCATACACTGTGTGTTTTGCCATTTCTTTAACCTTCCTGATTACTGATTTTGTATTGAAGGTACCTTTTTGGGGGGCCGAACCTTTTTTTTTTTTCATTTGCACCCTTGCATCAGTTTTGGGGTTTCCAGTGGATGTAACATGACCATATACATTGTACCTTACTCGGTATATCATCATGGTCATATCAACACATTACAGCATAGATGATTGACATTGTCATTGATAATTGCGACTCTGATATTCTGACATAAGATTGTCCTTTCTCTGTTGGATGAATCAGGGCTGCTTCCCATGTTCCATGGCCCCGTGTACGCTGCAACTAAGCACGGTGTGGTGGGGCTGTCCAGGAGTTATGGGGTGAGCAATGAGTACAATCTACTTTTCCATTCAATATGTATATATGGCTGTATGATGATTCAAGATAGACACAAAATGTCAATTTGCCTACCACTACTGGTGGTTAGGATTAATCAGAAGTGCCATATCAGTGCCTGCTGATTTCATGCAGTCCTGTCCTGTCCTTTTGCAGACTCCCTTCCACTTTGCCCTTACCGGGGTGCGGGTGTGTGCCATGTGTCCCACGATGGCAGACACACCCATCCAACCCCCCAGGGTGGCCTCTACACCTGAAGAACAACTGAAGGCTGATGCACACTGGGCGTACGTGGACAATCAGGGAGGGCTGCTGCAGTAAGTGTGGGGAGGGGGGGGGCCGTCCAAACACATCGTGTGTTAAATTAATTATAAAGCAGCTTCTGTGAGTGTGACAACATTTTTGAAATGATATTGCTAGTTATGCAAGTTCAAGTGACAGTGACTAACAGTAACAATTGTTGACTGAAAAAGGAATCACGATGCCCTTTGTCCTAATATATATATGTATGTATGTATGCATGCATGCATGCATGCACACATGTATGTATGTATGTATGTATGTATGCATGCATGCATGCATGCATGCACGCATGTATGTATGTATGTATGCATGTATGTATATATATATATATATTGTATATACTCCATATAGTCAGTCAGTCTATACAGACTATGACACAATACTGTGCAAACAAAATTTCAACAAAAAAGTGAGTTCTAAGTACATGTAATATCATTTAGTCTTGTTCCAAAATTGTGGGAGGTAAAGATTAGGAAATGTACCCACCGTAATTGCCTATCAAGTTTTCTTGTCTAGTTTTCACATAATTTGCTTCCCAATAATCACTGCAAATAAGTTGATATAAATGGAAAAAAGAATGTTGCACACTCAAACTTTAAGTATGACATTGTGTGCCTACATATGTATAAGCGTACATGTATGTTTTACATACACTAGACACTTTTTGATGACATTTTGATGACACTTAGTAATCTCCAACCAGATGTAGAAAGGCAAAATCATATTGTTTCTAAAGCTCTAGGAGCTTGGTAGGTAATGGTAGCCCCATAGTCTTTTTGAGGCTGTGGGGCAGTGGGTTGTTATCCACTGTGTCTAGGGCACCGTATCCCTCTACTGCCTTTTACCTCCCCAACTGAAGTCAGGTGTCCATTTTTACACCCGGGTGGAATGAGGGAAGTGCCTTACCCAAAGAACAGTCAATATTATTAATTTTATCATTAAAGCGTCCTTGCCTTCCTACTCATGCAGAGTTTCTGAAGTGGTTGACGGCTTCCTTCAGCTGGTGGCAGACGACAGTAAGAACGGAGCTGTGATGAGGATAACCAAACAGAAGGGAGTGGACTATCAGCCGTATGGGGGAGGGGGGCAGGGGGTACCCTATGCCTCACGCAACACAAGGAGCAAGTTATAATGTTAGTCAGAGACAAACAATGTTACCAAAAGTTTTTCTAATTGTATAAATCATGCAAATGACATGCCAAAGATTGTAATCTACATGTACATATAATACTTGTACATATGATACAAAAATAAATGTTATATTTCACTTCTTGTTTATTGTTAGTCCATGCTGTGGATACATGTAGTTGGTTGACTTCAAAACAGGTCCAGACTGAAGTCAAAGAAGTAATTTCTCATAATGTATAATTTCTGTTATGCATCTGTCATGTTTTTACTTTTCATAATCATTGGTTATACGCCTACTGCATATCAATATGTTCAAGACACCTTTAACGAATGGTTTAACCTAAGGAAAATCAACAACACAACAGCAACAACAACTTGGCATCATGAGGTCGGCAATGGGTGTAAGGTATCCACACACATGGATGTATTTTTGAAACCACTTAAAAGTTAATTTACTCCATACAGTACTACTGACTGACGAATGACAAGTACCATTAAATGAAAGAAATTAGTCTTGGGTTGAGGTTTAGTTTGAGGTTTAACAGACTTTAGATGATCAATAGATATCAATAAATATACCAATGAGTAGTAATTTGCCTAATTACAGGGTGAGAAGAATAGCATGCTTGGTACATCATCATTTTGGGCAAGTTAGCATATATTAACACAAATATGGTAGTACTTTAGGTCACCTTTGATGGCAAGCTATCAAGTATCATGTTTATCTTAAATGTTCTTGCATTAACTAAAATAAAGTTTAATACTGTATTACAAAGTTCTTTATTCACAACCCATACAGTCATTACATGAGCTGACATTTCGATGACTGTCACCGTCCTAAGGGCAATATTAATAAATGACTGGTTCTATTTTGCACTGAAGAGACAGCTGTCACTTGTACTGCAGTGTTACAACTGCGGTCCCAAACATTGTCACATTGACATGGACATTATCAAGCGACAATGCTAGAAGACAAGATCAGACACATGTGGACAGTAAGGTGAATTTGTACAAATCCTATAGACCAGTTACTAGTAAAGGCCTCCCCTTTCCCAAAGATGAAGGCAGGTTTTTACTACTACATGTACATGTGTACAGGTGAGTCAGTGGTATGGTCTGTCTCGGCCTTGGTGTCTATCATATCCTCCCTGGTAATGCCCATGCCCTCCAGAGTTACGACCATAGTAACCCTCTCTGCGGTCCCTACTGCGGTCCCTACTGCCTCCACTCCATCCTTCATTCCTGCCCCCTTCTCTCCATCCTTCATTCCTGCCCCCTTCTCTCCATCCTTCATTCCTGTCCCCTTCTCTCCATCCTTCATTCCTGCCCCCTTCTCTCCATCCTTCATTCCTGCCCCCTTCTCTCCATCCTTCATTCCTGCCCCCTTCTCTCCATCCTTCATTCCTGCCTCCCATCTGGGATCTGGAACATAAAACACAGTAGTTGGAAACAACACATGTACACTCCTATGATATCAATTAGCCTGTTCTGTCAAAAGCTTCTTAGGTTGGTGACTTGTTTGAAACTGAACTTCATTCCCCACAAACAATTTTTCTCGACTGCTAGGTTTCTGCGATTTGTCAACTGCGGTCCTTACGACATAATAACTGCTTTGCCCTATGGTGGCGTGGCAGCAAGAATGCCAAGCTGTGCCATGGGGTAACTCATTTGGCCTTGGTGAAAGAAAGGATCTGACATGTTGGCAGCTGATCAAAGTTTGGTTGAGTGGAAAGACCTTTACTTGCAGCAAGTGACAGGGTTTGATTGGCCCACAGTAGTCACATGACAGTACATAGTGTCCTGTGTCACATGATTTATTTTGTCATGAAGACAAAACTCCTAAAGAAGACAAGTGTGGAGTCATCTACCAGTTCGAGGGATTACCAACATCGGTCCTTGTCAGGAATCCGATATTTGGAGAAACTGAATGTTTGGTAAAAATGATTTTTAGAACACAGACGACTCAACTCTGTGTCATCAGAGATTTCACAAAATGTTCATATTGAGATTCTGGGTAACAGAGTCTCATTGTAGGGTGTTAACATATTCTGGACACTGAATCTGACTACTTTGTGAGAGGAGTAAAGGGGGCCATCTACATCAGAGCCCACAGACCTTCTCTCAACTGGGATGGTGGCGATACCGACTTTGACTCAGTTAACATCACACCTGCATAAGAAGCACATGTCCACAGCACTTGGGTCAGATAGCTGATGAAGACCGAGTGATTTAGTCGGAAATTCCAGTGAGTCAATTCTTTGAGTTGGAGAACAGTTTATATCTCATTATGTAATCTACCAATTCAAATGAACTTTCATGCTAATGATTTATTTTTATTACACTTAAGCTTCAACAGCAGTTCTCTTTTTTTTTACAAATGCTGGGTTCAAAATATCCACTGGCACTTTTAAGTTTACAGAAAATTATATTGACCAAGACCACTTTGATGAAAGAGATGTCCAAACTTACATCCCCCAGTACGTTGTCACATGAAAATTGCTACATGATTTCTATGTGTGTCGGCTGGCACTGTTTTGCTAGTAGGTTTTAATCATCATGCATCACTGTAACAATGGAGGAGAGTGCAACTCATGGAAAAACACAAGCTCTACATTTTTACTACAGGTAAAGGTAAAGCAGTCATCCTTAATCGAGGTGATGCATATTGCTTTTTCAAGTAGTTAGTACGGCTTGTGGACTTGGCCAAGCACCCTACTCTTCTCAGTAAGTCTTCAGTTCTTTTACATGCAGAGGTTTCATACTTGAGGCTAATGCCTGAAGCTGAGGATCCCTCATACACAGGCCATACACGGCTTTATGTCACCATCCAAAATGATGAATTAAATCCCTTACGACATGCCCAAACTGGTCCACCCTACGATCAAACTCAACAGATCCAGGGAATTTGATCCATATGGCGAAGCGACGCGGTTGTGTTACATCTTGCACCACGGGGAAATGACTTTTTAACTAGATTACATAGAGAGAAAATCTGGGTACTTAAAATGCTGATACTTTGAACAAATTGAAGCAGATAATTTTTTCACCTGTCGTGAAAGTTCCTCCTTGAGCGAGACGACCAGGAGTCCACTATAGGTGGTGCTTGTGCTGGTGTCTGTAGGTACGTCCTGAAACCTGGGTCTTCCTCTGTAAACCTACATGTACAGGACACATCAATCACCTTTAAACACAAAACAAGGGATGGCAAACTTCACCCCCCTCAGTCTCAGTCTATAGCAACAATCATCGGTCACTTTGTCTGCCTTACCCATACTGCTTTGTGATCACATTAACATATCTGCAAATTAATATGTCTGCAAATTAATTACCCAAAGACTATTATGGGCTCACAGCGCTCGAGATAGAGCTGTGCACCTAATTTTGAACTGTGGGCACACTGGTGCTCTTAGATATTTTTGTAGGACATAGGGCTAAGGTACTATTGTATACTAGCATACAGAAAATTCTTGAAATATGAGTATCAGAAAAAGCAATATAACCTTTGTCGTAACGTTATTTATTTGATCTATTACAGATTGAAGTTCTTAGAGGCAGTAGAGTTGAACTTTGTAATTACATTTTCCTGACATTCTAATAGTTATATTTTAAGTTGTGCACCCAAAATTCTTTCCGTGCACCTAAATTGTTATTCCCAAGGGGTTTACGGATTCGATGGGGTGGTCTACAGGGGTGGGCTAGTGGGGTGGGCTACCTCAGCATCTACCCTTTCTGGACCTCAAGGCTGTGCATGGGGGTTTAGCATTGAATGGAATTTCCTTGAGGAAAAGATGGGTCACTCTGTGGGAGGGCCGGAAAGAATGCTTTATTTTGCTGAAGGATCATAAATGCTTTGGGGATGCTACAGTGGGGGGTGGAGGTGGGCAATGAGCATACTGCATACATTTACATCCTGCAGGAGTTTGTTATCCCCAGTTTAAGATTTTAAAACATGGAGGACTATGTTCCCTGTTCCTTTATATACTGCTCAGGCCAACAGGACAGTAGCATTGTGGCTACAAGAAAGAAATGAGCAACAAAAGCAACACTATACATTGTACAAACACACACACTTACAACATTCCAACCCACGCTCATGCACACTGACACACATAACCACAAATACATTGTACATTGTATACAAGAACATGCATTCAGGTACATTCTAGTCTAAATGTGAGACATATGTTTTGCATTTTGTCAAACAAAGGCTCTCTCATACCCTAGCTGTCCTATCCAACTTCCAGTTTATTTCCCCTTGAACCTCTTCCCTAAAATCCTAATTGTATACTGAGTACTAAGAAGTTTGTTTATGATAAATGGCTTTTCTACCAGTCTTGGTGCACCTACCCCCCCCCCCCCCCCACCTGCCATATGATCAGCTGTTACCTTCCCTCTAGCCCACCCACAGCTTGACCCAGATCCTCTTGAAGGAAATTCCATAAGAGGCCAAACCCCCATGCACAGCCTTGAGGTCCAGAAAGGGTAGTGCTGAGGTAGCCCACCCCACTAGCCCACCCCTGTAGACCACCCCATCGAATCCGCAAACCCATTCCCAAGAATGAATTTTAAGTCCTGGCACACACAACAACACATACACACAAAAACACACATACATAGGCTCACACAGACACACACACACACTGACACACGTGCAGACACACGTACTAGTAGGCACAGACACACAGACAAAATAGCTCTTCACCTTTTCTGAAACATTGTCTCATACAAGGCCAACTCTGATTGGTCAGCCATTGCTGTCTATGCAGTCTTGCCGGTACAGGGGTAAAAATGCTGATGTTCTGCTCAGGACCAACTGTGATGCGTTTGTCGGAGTGATGTTCTGTGTGAAATACCTGGTGGCCACCCTGTATGATCATAGTAGATTATCGTTCAGTTAGCGATGCATGGAAATCACACTACCAAGAACAATACTAGTAACTTCAACCACACAGGTTCTATAACATATTCAAAATGTCTTTCTTTAACTTGTTAGTTTTCACAGTTTTCACAGTACATTGATATTGTACATCATGTAAATTGTAATCTATTGTAAGACAACGTTTTTTGGAATAATTTGGCTCTTCGAATAATTTTTGCGATCCAAGATGACACACGCTGCAACCCCCTCCCACCCTAAAACAACTTCCTACTTGTGTTTACATGGAGAACGCCAGCTGTGGTGCAAGTGTAACGATGTCGTGTCTGACCTGTGTAGCAGAACGGCACGGCTGTAACCTGGCGGATAAACCGTAACTTTCCTGCGGCAGATCTAGATCGCGATCGATATCGAGTCGGCCGGATCGGAAGTGGGACTTCGCGTTGTGTGTGGGTGAATCTGTCTAGAACATAGCGGTCGATTCACAACCAGGCGATTCGTAGTAAAAAAAGAAACAAATGCTATTTAAAAAGCTGGCCTTGGCTCACAACTTACTACTACAATAACTTCATAATAAAAGCTATCAATGTAATTATGTACATAAAAGTCATAAAAAGCAATAAAACATACAAATCTTACCCTACAGAAAACGGCCACCCTGCGGAGTGCGCCCCAGACAGGGCTGTCCGCTGCGGTCTGATGCACTCCAGCCACACTCCAGCTCACTGCGACTTGCACTGCAAGATTTTATGTTCATGTTGCATATCACATATTCCAGATGTCTCAGATAGTATCTATCATATATATTTTCTTTCAGACTAAAGGCAGTAAAGTAAAGGCAATGTTGATTTGATTACTAGTAACACAGTAGTCATTACTAGTAACATAGTAGTTATATGGATAACATCCTCTCGGGACCCCAAAGCAGCTGCGAATAGCAAATAAATAAATAAAAGTTGTGCAAAAAAAGTTGCTTCAATATAAAATTTATGTGCTTAGGATGGATGAACCAAACTAAACACAAAGAGTATGGCACACCAGCAGGTGTAGTTAATTCACTTCTGCCCTTTCCAAACGTCTTGACTTTGTAATTGACTTTAGCATTCTACAACGTTAGTATCCGTTTAACAAAATATTTTTTTGCAATGTAAAGCATGTATTTCCTTTTTATTGCCGCTTTTTGTGATTTACAGTATGGGCGAAAACATATTTTTAAAACTTTGCTAAATGTGCAAGCCACGAACCCGGTGTGCGTTCATGTTGCAAACCTGATCATACTACCAACCATGAACCTACGTTGTTATGCAATTTCGTTTTTCTTAAAAAAATTACGCGACAACGTCGGACGTGTGACTGTATCGGCTGGAAATTATGGTCCCGACCAGGCCATGTTAACACATTGAAGGATATATCTTTCACAGCTAAAATTCTCGGCTGTTTTTAATTAGAATTCCTCCGGCACATATTAAAACTCAGAATCAGAATATTTGTCACGTTATGTCCGACTCGACATTTTACAGCGAATCATAAAGGTTAGATCCTCGGTAGCTGTCAAGTTTACAAGAAATACCCGCGATAAGGGATAAATCTGCCACACGATTAGCAGTAAAAACGTCATAGAACTCGCACTACGAACGCCACCGTGTAGGCGAAAGTCGCTCAAAAAAGTGCCCTAGGTAGACATGGAATTTTAAACCTACCCAGATTTCAAACCAACAGGATTTTCACATGGGATATAGACGAAGGTTAAACTGACGCGATAGCTCAATTGATAGCGAATTGAGTACAGAGTCGAGGGCGAAATGCAGATGCCCCCAATCTGAAAATTGCCTTTACTGTGCTGCAATTTTGCCAATTTCACTATGTACCAAATTTAATCAATCAATATCAATATGAACTTTATTAGCAAAATTGCAGACGTACACATCCTGAATTACTATGCCAATTTACATCACCAGTTTAAAGTTAAAAGACTCCTATCCTGAAGTTGATCTACTGGTACATGTATCTTAAAAACAATATTCAAACGGCAGCTATGGTAAAATGCACGGTACAACGACAACGAAGATACAACCAAGGAGGTTTAATCAAGATTAAACCTCCTTGATACAACGAAGGAATACTGCCATACAGTAAAGTTCGTGCCTCGCCGGCATTCACGTCAACGTTTTCACATTCGGTTCAACATTTAGAGCGCACTATTTTTTTTTTGCCAAAACGCTATGTCCTCGCTCTTACCTTCGATGTATGCTGTTTGGTTCAATGCATGCTGTTTGGTTCAACACTGTGTCGCACACCAGAAGACCTTATATGGCAATACGTTCCCAAATTCTTGTATAGCCGTTGCCTTATATGGCAAGGGAGCACGAAAAGGCAGGCAGGCTAGATTTGCATGACACACAGGAGGGCGACCGCATGTAACTGCTACAACTGTTCGGAAATATCATTGCATTGTGGTTTCGGACTTTGATATCCTGAAAAATGACCATATTACATCTATACCACAAGATTGCAGAAGAAAAGAAAATGATTTCATCAAGAAAACGACCAAAAATCGACATAAATGATACGATGTACAAAGGTTATAGCATTACGTACAGAGAGTTACAAACTAAAGCTTAGCTCATCTGGTAACGCGTAGCACTTCGTACCCAGACAATCCGGGTTCGCGTCCGTGCACGGATTTTTTTTTCTTTTTAGATATTGAATATCAAATATAAATATTGATATTATATTAATCTATCAATATCATATTTATGAATATCATTTGTTTTCATTAATAAATAAAGAAATATTTTATATTTCTTATTTTTAAATATTCATTTAATATATACAAGGCCTTTGTCTTATGAACAGGACTTCATAGATTCCAAACCCGGCATTCGAATTTTTCTGTTCATTGTAATGGAAAATACCGTGCAGCGGCTCCTATGCGCGGTAAGATGATTCTTGCAAAACACTCGCCACTAAACTTCTATCCCCGATGTAAACAGAGGCTCTTGATGTTGTTTGCAAAACAGCGATCCTTTGTCAGTAGCAAATGCTCCATTGTTCAGTATCGACTTCATTCAGACAACACGGACGTGGAAAGTGACGCCGCTCGGCACAAAAATATGGGAATTATCATGAATTTTAGCAAAATTATCCAGGAAAATAAGGAAGAAATGTTGTAAATGCGGAAACCAGAATAATGAATGAATGAATGAAAGACCTTTATTGTACATTTATGCTTAAACAAGCTAAGTACAGGTCATGGTGATAAGCAAAGGACTACATACAGTGGTGATAATATAACGTAATATAATGAGATATCTTACTGTGTCTAATAGGACTAATCTATACTTGTCTACTATTTACAGGTTCGACTTCTTCTCGCTTCATAAGGCAATTGTAGATGTATGTAGATATGGAACTCGTAATACATGGTTTGTTCAGTTTCATTATGAATAGGAATTTTTCAGTGCTGTTTATATATTTAAAACTAGGGAACTTATCTTGTATATAAGTATAAAGGATATTTCTCTCATCGTTATATAATGTACATTCCACAACAAAATGGTTTTCGTCCTCTAATATAATAGGGATGAGGTAGCTGTTGATTTGTTTGACATTTGGTAGTCATTTTAGATAGAACCTTAGCTGTTATGAACTTCTATTTCACTTAATTACCATAGTGCTGATGATTCAATGGTGCTTTTTCAAATTTTATGTTTTATTGCGTGCCATGTACATAATTACATTGATAGCTTTTATAATGAGCCTATTGTACATTTTAGAAATAAATACAAGTTGTAGGCCAAGACCAGCTTTTTCAAAAGCACTTAACTTAGTGACGTAACTTCAAAATTGCTTTCCCCAATCTGCCTTTCTCTATTAAAACAGTACTCCTTTCCCCAGATGACAATTTTTCTTATAGACTCAACAGCCCTTGAGTGACTTTCTCTGGCAGATTTTACTTCAAGTAAAGGGAAAAGACAGTTCACACTCATAATTAAACGTAGACAAAACGCCAGCTTTTTTGAAAAGCTCTTGTTACCGTTACGTCACGTGCTGCTACCTTGAGTCGCTAAAATCCAGTGTACATGTCACACCCCTAAGAAAAAATGGGCGCTCCCTGTGACATCATCCTACCGGTGAGAGAAAACCAAATATAGACTTGCCGATCAGCAAACCACACACCATTGTTCAACACGTCAGCTGCAAAGAAGGTTTCCCCGCCAACATGCCGGCCACGGTGATGGACAAGGACTCCATGAGGGAAGCTTACCAAGATGTTCGTGACGATTCGAGCAATACTATATGGTATGTTTTGGGTATTTTCCATAATGCCGCGACATGACGCCTACTCGAACAGGTTAAGTTACTTGTGTGTACTTTGACACCTGTTACTACACCTGTATGGCATTGGGCTGAGCATGTGACCGTTTAAAGAAGGCAGCTAGGAGTTCTTGTCCAGCGCCAAATGATGACGTCACAGAGTCATTTTTTGTTGCACAAAATTTTCCAATTGACCCCTGTTGGCAGTGTTGCCGGCGCTGTCTCTGGGCACACCCAAATCTGTAAATTATTGCATATATGCATCTAATGTTGCTGAGCGGCTGGGGGTGGTTCTGTTTATACAAGGCGTCCATATCAGTACATGATTCATTGTTTGACCCCGGCCGCAGGCCTCGTCACCGGTACTCACGATAAATGGAAATCGGACGTTACTCACAATGACATTTAGCTGTTGGTTCAAGGCTCAAATTTCCGTAACCAATTATGGTCAAGTTGACAGACTGCTACGTTTGTGTCGGGTGACTCAGACATACTAGGTTGGGAGTTGATTTCCTGACCAAACTTTCCTTTGCAACTGTAGGGCCACGTTCGGATACCAGGAGAACAACCTGGTGCACCTGAGCTCAGGATCGGAGTTTGAAGAGTTTAGGGAACAATTCAACGGTAAGAACATGTTCATCACGGCAGGACAAATGAGGGGAGTTAAAAAGCCTCCATCTTCAATAGAAACTTTATTAAAGCACCAGCACTTTAAACAGAGTGTGAGATAGTCTCCACATACATGTCTTTAATCACCCTGCGCAATGTGTCCGTATAGAAACATTTCTATTGATCAGATTTCAACACGGCATATTCCGAAATCATACAAAGATTACATGTATTTGGAATTAGTCAACAGAGATAAGTGCTTGTCCATATTTATTACGCATGGATGTTTAAGAAAAAACGAAACATGATATTCGTCCACCGCACTCGACGAGGACCATGACTTCAAAACATACATGTCTACCAAATAAGTATAATACCTTTGCGATGAAGTATATACTTTTGGTGCCATTTGTGGTTGATTGGATGTGTTTCTGGACATTTGAATTGATATTTGAGTATGATATTTGGCAAAACAAAGCTTTTCGATGATAGACTATGAAAGAGTACTAGTGACTCAAAAAGGGATCGTCATCATTTTATTATGTAGATAGCTTAAGTGATAATTGACATAATAAGACGCTTATACAAATGTAGCCTAAGAGGTGATTATTGACATAATTTGTATGATTGATAAGAAAATATGAATACAATGCGTTCCATGGTTGTTCAAACAGGTCATATTCATGACTGAGAAAGAGAGGAACATCGATAGATATAGAGTATGTAAATGAAGATCTAATTTGCACAATCATCCTCTTACGACCTTTGGTCCTGCCATGTAAGTGAAATATCTCGATTTGTTTCACACACAAGAGTGCGGAACAATCAGTGCACAAGGATCTAATTTCTTTGTTTGGATAATATTTTGTGTGTTTTTGTCTTGAAAATGGCCATATCATATCTATGCCACAAAAATGCACAAGAAGAAACTGATTTTGTCAGGAAAACGACCAAAAATCGACAAAAATAATGAAAGTTTATTGCAAATTCCTGCCCGTAGACTAATTGCAAGTACATGTGCAGTAGAATCCGCTTAACTGCACACCCCATTTGCCAGCGTATTCGGTGCAATTATCCGGCTGGTGCAATTATGCGAAATTGCCCAGCAGGACCGGTAGTACACTGTATCATACAGGAAGTGAATAGTTTATAAACCTCGGTGTGCTCTATGAACTTGTTAGTCCGCATTTAGATGTTAGAAAGCTTTCGTTATACAGGTTACAGTGCGGTAACACCGTAGATTCCACCTCTTGTTAGGGCCACGTTTATGCATGAAACGGTAAATTTCAAATTCTCAGGAGAAACATCTCAGGACACTGTGAGTGAAATCAGTAAGCGCCAGAGAGGCCCCTGTAATGTTTGGACAGATTAGACTGTGTACATCATGGTAGTGAATTACTGTACAATGGACTGTACTACGTATCCAGTGGGTAGATATGACTTAAATTCGTGACAGACCATTCTCCTCATAGTAGAGCCGAACCCACATATACATCCTTCGGGTGGATGTAGGAAGTTTGTAGGACGCGGATTCAACTCTGCCATTAAAGAATGTGACAGATGATCACGTCAGCACCGCACCGTCAAAAGCGACTGCTATGTCCGTCCACGCGTCTGTAGCCCTTGCCTAGTCGCTGTGCGGTTTCCCTTAGAAATGAGAACTGCGACTAGATGTACGTTAAATCACCAGTCTTTCAGTATCGCAGCAGTATGTGAATATAGCACTGCCGCGAACCTAAAACCACCAATAACACCCCATGTCATTCTTAACGCGAAATCAAATCCCCGCGAACTTAATGCATTCACAGTAATTAGACAGTGTACAGGTAGAGACCAATTTTTATTGAGTACAGCATGCTGTCTGCCAAAATGCAATACTGACTTTTGCTAGGCGGGTGTCTCCTTATGCTGACGACGGGCACCGTGACCCGCCCAGGACCTCCCATACGATCGCTATCAACGTGATTGTCAATGGATACCACCTTCTTTTGTTAGTCAAAACAATTTTAGACATATTGGCGGTATTGTGCCTCTACATAGGCACTTATCGGCTCATTTGTACCGCGTTTGCCGATTTTAGCGCACCTTTTTAGTTAACATGTTTTGATAAAATTTGGTGAATGGGAACTGGTTTGGGATTTTGGGATTTGGTGCAGTTAAATGGAATGTGCGTTTATCCGAGGTGCAATTAAGTGGCACATGTACATGTAACACGGAGTGGACGGACAGATAATGATAAACAATATAACATATGACTACTTTAACTACTGCCACTAAGTTCTAACTTGGAGACTGCCTGTATCTAAAAGTTTTGATCAGATCCGTTCTGAACTGTGACTGGGAGGCTTCCTGTCATGTGTTGGTTTCATGGCGGAGAATATATGTACGGCACAGGCGCTGCTTTAGTGTTTGATGGGTGACTTTTGGCCAACAAAACCAACACCGTCGTCATAACAACGTTACCAACTACAGACTCGGGGCTTTCGTGACCGGTGAGGGGGAAGACGACGCCAGGGGGAACTATGGGACTTAAGCCGATCAGATTGAAGCACTAAGGTGGATCCAACAGAATATCGGACAGAGCGCCGGGTCTGATTCGGTTGCAGTTCTCCTGACATCCGATAGGGCCGCAGAGCATCATGCTGGGCGTGCCGTTCTCCATCACTCACAAGACTCAGTTTGAGGCAATTCTTCTCGGGAATGACGTTGCCAAGTTCGCGAACTGTTCTGCCGGGGATATGAAGTGCCTTCGTTCCAAGCCAGCTAATGAAATCCTTGATGCCCAAGAAGAAGAAGTCAGTACTTTCATAGCTAACCCGTTTCGGCTCCTAGAAATATTTCTTCAGTGGGGCCCTACAGTAGACGGTAATACATGTATTTTGGCTTGACAAACTGCAGATAGTTTTGCAAAAGAGCAGTTGCAAAGGAAACCGTTCATTATTACCCCGCATTGGCACTGTGGAGGAAGAAGCTGTCCTGTACCTTTATCTTCCGATTACTAAGCCCATGTCTAAACTTGCAATTGAGTTAGACGGGCTGCTTTGGCCTTTCTCAATGGAAAAGGGCCGGCAGCTCTTTATGAATATAACCCGCGACAAACATCAAACTATCGTCCGTTTTTGCGAAACCCGAAGTGATGCCGAAGGCACGAGGTTTCGGGGTTAACAGCGAGCCCCGTAGGGGCGAGCGACGGGAGAAACGTCCCCGCTAATGAGTGAGCGACGGGAGAAACCGCCGTCTGGAGCATGTGAGCGAAAACATGTACATTGGCTGAAAACGTGGAGAAATTAGGATGGTAAATGGTGGGCTCTTTAAACAGCTCATTTCTTTCGTGGTCGTAGAATGGGTAACTTGACATAAAATGTTTTTCGTCCTCCACCTTGTTTGACATGCAGTATTTACAAGTTCTTTCACACACAGGTAAACTCTTGTACCGCCCTTTCTCAGTTTCAAGGGGATGGGCACTAATTCTAATAAATGACAGCTCTCCAATAGAAATCTCGCAACAACGATTTTATAAAAATATACTTGGGGTTTTCAGAAACTGTAGTAATTTAGCCTCTAGAACAGAACTTGGTAGATTCCCTCTTGCCTTCGATTCCATTTGGAGAGAGGGACTCCGTTACAAATTGTTAGATTCGGGAGTAGGCGGCAATTTCTATAAGTTAATAAAACGTATGTACTCCAAATCCCAGACATGCGACAAAACATCGTCCGGTTTAATGCCATCATTTGCAACTGCGAAGGGTGTTAGACAAGGCTGCAACCTCAGTCCTACATTGTTTAACCTTTTCATAAACGACCTTGTACATGTACTTGATAATACCGAATGCTCACCGCCCTCTCTACATAACTATCGTGCCTCCTGTACGCAGATGATTTTATTTTTTCCGAGTCTGACAAAGGGCTGCAAATTGCCCTAGATAAATCAAAAGACTTTTGTACAAAATGGAAACTTCAAGTTAATTAAAAGAAAACGAAAGCTATTATCTTCAATAAGTCTGGCAAGTTATTCCCCGAACAAACTTTCTCGTATGGCCAAAACACAGTGGACATAGTCCACTCCTACTGCTACTTGGGCCTGAATATCACCTCATCAGGCAGCTTCTCCCTTGCAAAGAAACAGCTTTCACTCAAAGCACGTAAAGCTATGTACAGTCTGAAACCCCTCATTCGTTCATCTGTTTCTCCAAAGTGTTTACTAAGAATATTTGATTCTTGTATCAAGCCAATTATTTTATATGGATGTGAAATTTGGGGCATCGAGTCCATAAATGACAGCTCTCCAATCGAAATCTCACAACACCGCTTCTGTAAAGATATACTCGGGGTTTTCAGAAATTGCAGTAATTTAGCATCTAGAGCAGAACTGGGCCGATTTCCTTTAGACTTAGATATATCTGTCCGTTTGATCCATTATTGGCCACGCTTGTTACAGATGGACTCCGATAGACACCCATTACAAGTTGATGCCCTTTTGTTTTAACATAACTCCCTAACAAATAGCCGTAAAAGAACCCTATTACAACGTGTGAAAGAAATATTAGATTGTAGCGGAATAACAGTTCTATTCTTGCATTTCATAAGGTGACATCAAGTCAGTATGTACTATGATAAGGTTCAGAATTACCGATATGTACACCCAAACTATCTGTCATAATTTGAGTATGGATATAGGCAAGCTAAGGTTTTATAAGGCATGTAAAACATCATATTCCATGGAAAAATATCAGACCAAGATGATTTTAATATACGCTCAGCAATTAGCAAAATTAGAATTAGTGCCCATCCCCTTGAAATAGAGAGAGGGTGGTACAAAAAGTTACCTGTGTGCGAAAGAACTTGTAAATACTGCATATCAAACACGGTGGACGACGAAACACAATTCATGTCAAGTTGCCCCTTCTACGATCAAGAAAGAAAGGCGCTGTTTAAAGAGGCCACCAAATTCCATCCAAATTTCACAATGTTTACAGACAAAAAGAATACTACTCCCCTGTTAACATCACAAAACCCACACATTACAGAAAAAGTGGGATTATTCGTCTTCCACTGTCTCGGAAAAAGAAGTCAAACCCAAATAAGATAGAATTTAGTGTTTAGTCACATGCTATATTGTTACCAATTGTCTGTCCGTCCTTCCATGTTACATGTACTTGCAATTAGCCTACGGGCAAGAACTTGCAATAAACCTTTTCGCCGAGAAGATTATGTTTTCGGTTACACCAGCTATGGGGTGGGTCTGTATGTATGTCGAGAAACCTTTAATGGATCTTCATGATTTTTGGTAGGTGTATAGTGGTTGTACAAAGGAAGGTCAAGTTTAAAAAACCATTCACTTGGCGTCATCCAACAGTACTGCAGCGGACTTTGCATGTTTGTTTGTTTGTTTGTATGTAGGCACAAAAGTGACGGAAATGTTGATGGATCTTCGTGATTTTTGGTAAGTGAGAAGCGGTTGGGGGGACGGAGGTCAAGTTCGAAAAAGTTTACCTGGCGTTTTCCTACCGTACCGCAGCGAACTGTGTATGTATGTGTGTTTGTATTTGGACAAGATAAATCGAGAAGCTGTTGTTGGTTGTGCAGGATATTTAGTAGATGGGTAGGGGTCTTAAGAGGAAGGTCAAGTTCGATAATTGGCCTCCTAGCGGGTACCTAAGGTACTGCAGCTGAGCTTCCAAAAAATGAGGTAAAATTTTCTGGAGGCGCCAGGTTCATGATTTTTCAATAGTGGATAGGTCTTGGGGCAGGTAGCAAGTGGTGTAACTTTGGGCCTCTTGGCGGCTTGTTTTGAACTGCAGTGGGCCTTTATGTATGAAACTTTGGATGAGGATAACTCATGCAGGGGTTGGTGTATTTCCATCGTTTTTGGTATGTAGGTACCTTTTGTGATGATTAACATAATGAAATGTATGGTATGCAAATTAGCACTTCATTTACATAATGAAAGAGAAAAATGTATAATTCCATTGAATGGTGTTAATCGACCTCAGGGACACTTGGAGGATTGCCTGGCCTGTGCCAGCTGTGCGCCCTTCATACGGTAATAACTCAAGAAGGGGTCAACGTATCATTATGATTTTTGGTTTGTTGCTTAAGTTATGATTTGATATAGATAGATGGTGATTATGCATATAGGACCCAATATGCATAATTGATGAGGAAATCCCATAATTCCATAGTGGTAAATGGCGAGAATTTGATACTTGTAGCATCTGTAAGTTTACTAAACTTGAACATCATCAAAGGTAAACTATGTAAATCCCGGCCACATTGCATAATTGAGAAAATGCTAGAATAGCTGCCTTTGCTAACTCAAGATACGACTTTCATACTTTGGACAACTTGTGTTATTTGGGTGGACAAGATCATCGATCGATATTATACATTTGTAAAAGGAAATTAGGATTGTATTATCAATGAAAAGCCTCATCAGTCGTGAAGGTCAATATCATTTGGCGAAGGTATGGGGTCGTGGAACTCTATTATAAGCTTAGATTACTTGGGGAAACAACACACATGCATACTCCATCTCCATTTCTGCAGATGACGGTCGCATTTTCGGTTTCCTCCGTGTGACTGCCGGGGACGAGCTGAGTAAGCGCAGCAAATTCATCCTCATCACGTGGGTGGGAGAAAACGTCAGTCCACTGAAGAGGGCAAAGGCTGGGACAGACAAAGCACTGGTGAAACAAGTCATACAGGTAAGTTATCATTTATTATAGATCAGCATCAGCTGCATTGTAAGTTCCAATATCCAATATATGTTGTTGTATTAACCTCAATAATCTTCCAACGAACTACGAGATATTGATGGTTTGCCGAGAGATAAAGACACGACTTGGGGTTTAGAAGTCCAAAATCTCGTTTTAGGTGGTAATGTACAATGTTATATTCATACACTGTATAGATGTAAACCTGTGGTGCCACAAGCCATCATTTTGTCACAGATACATTGTAGACCCAATAATTATGAAGTGACATGAGTGAGTCAGTGGTTGATTGCATCGCTGCCAATGTTAGCCATTCATACGTGACACCCTTAATGGACTGATAGAAATGACCTGTTTTGCCTGTCTTACAGAGCATTGCTAAAGAGATCATGACCAGTGACCTTGCTGACATCGACCTGGACTTTATCATGGATGAAGTCAAGAAGGCTGGAGGGGCCAACTATGGCACGGGGGTCCGCAATTGACGATTGGTCGCATGTCAACTTCTACAAAACATGTTTTAAACCGTAACATTGACGTTCTCTGTTTCGTCGTTCTCCAAAGACCTCCCAATCACAAAGGCAAATCCTCCAATCACAAAGGCAACACGAATACTACTGGAGCATGAAATATATGTACCTGCAGTATCTTGCAATTATTTGTCCTGTTAATCTTTGTCTGAAGGCAGTAAGAACTTTTGCAAAATCGTCATAGAAGAGACAGAGAATGTACTAATTGCATGGGGGGAATTGATATTAATATAAAGCAATGCAGGTAATATTCTGCTTTGACGAATACATTGTATCTACCCGTACCCATCCAAAAAGCCTCTCTGCCATTGGTGTCAACTGCTGCATACCGGCTGGCTGCAATAAGGGTCAAACCTTGCAAACATGTGTTGCTCCCTGGCAGTAGTACAGCTCTTCTTTCAGACCACATTCACTGAACTGGGCAAAAGAGTCCATAACTGTACTGAACATGATTGTGAGACTCCTTAACATGATTTTGTGCATACTCTGTGATTTTTGTCATTTTATAACCTTCGTCAGGAAGGTTATATTTTAATGCGCGTGTGTCTGTTAGTGAACACAATAAGTCGAGAACGCCTGGATGGATTGTTGTCATATTTGGCTTGTCACTCAACTGTAGGCAGTTTGACTTCAGCAGTGGTATGAGGAAGCTAGCAGCACATAGTGGTGTGGACTTTGGTGGAAGCAGACCGAAGTTGGATTTACACTGCCTTACATTATCAGGAAGAACAATCAGCAGTCGTGTGTCACAGCATGGGGATGTAGGTGTCCTCGTATATAGGTCGCCATCCAAAACATAGCACATTTCAACTTTTCCTCAATAATCAGGTGAAGAAGTACCTGATTTGCATTTCATTATGTTAATCATCACTAATCGTTTCTACCTGCCCAAAACAATTAATATCCACCAAACCCTGCTTGAGTTATCCTCCTCCAACATTTAGATTTAAAAAAGGCCCATTGTAGTACCGTAGGAACCCCTAAGAAGACCCATCTTCGAACTTGACCTTCATTTCCCCGACCCCCAGCAACCTACTAAATTTCATCATGATCCATTTAATCACTCTCGAGTTATATCAACAACAAACAAATTGACAAAAACAAAAGGTCAACTACAGCGCCAAAGGCCGAGTCCCGCGGAAGACCCATCTTCGTCTCCCCAACAGAAACTTACCTACCAAAAATCACCAACATCCGTCCGTGGCATCAAGAGTTATATCGCCAACACCATGACTCCACAAATCCCGACCAAAAATATACCCTTCTGCCTACGGCGAAGGCAATGAGCTTAAATTTGCCGGCTCGTTCTCTTTTAAAATCCACTTTGATATGACCCCAGCGGAGGTCACCATACTGTAGCCGACTCACAGTAGTGGGGCGGTAACAATATTCAGACGCGAATCCAAGCTGACCGACCAAACATCGTAATCCAACTCGTACCGTCTCAAAATTTACGAATTCCTCTACCATTCACCACAGTTTCCACCTGGCTAACGTGCACAGAAGAAACAAAGTTGGGAACGAAAAAAATACATTGCCATGGCGACGGTAGTTGTTGTTTTCATTTTTACTGTACCCTGCTTAGGGGACTGAGATACTGATACTTAGATAGGTGGTGCTGTTCATACGGGATTTCCAACGAAAAGGGCTGATGATTGCCTGTTCTGTTGGACAAATACAGACACACACACACACACACACACACACACACGCATACACACACACACACACACACACACACACACGCACACACAACGACAGCACAACTATATTCTATCATGCATAATCCCACCACCAGAATGAACATCATAGACATCTAAAAACAACACTTGGTGCTCACTGCTTGGGTTCCTACCACAACAATGACCATTCTACTCTGACAGGACTGCTGTTTACATCAATGCCACATTAGCCAAAATCTACAATTATTACAAATCCTAACATCATTCTTCTCCACTTACAAACAGACACAGCACACGCAATGCAACAGAATCCTTTGAAAACTTATGGCTCATGCCCCATAGACATCAGGAAGGTGAAAAGGCACGACGTTACTACATGTATATGTAGTAGCTTAGGAATTCGTGCCAGCAACTTCCTGCTGACTAACATTCCAAACACTCCAGGACCTACATGTAAGATCTAAAAATAGCAGCATGACACACATTCTATCCTCTGCATTCCAGGGGTACCCCTGACCTAGATTCCAATGCAACACCAGAAGGGGCATGGATGACCCACATTTCACCATTCCAGAACCTGAGGTCATGGGGGGGGGGGGGTAACATCCAAACATACAAGACTACCCAAGGGAACCTGGATGACAAAACCAGGTCCCGGGGACAAACATCCAAACATACCAGAGACGTTGTTTTAATTTTTACTGTACCCTGCTTAGGGCACTGATAGGTGGTGCTGTTCATACAGGATGAAGGCTGATGATTACCTGTTCTGCCACACATACAAACACACTCACAGGCCTAGGGCCTCCCTGAAAATCAGTGCCAAGCCACTGAGGGAGCTACCCTAGTAAAAGAATACAGAAATAAATAAATGGATCTGAGTGGTCATGTATACATAAGCCTGACACATCTGGTCCACAGATGTGGTTGCCTGTCTAGGTTTTCTGTCCCCAGGGGGGGCTGCATGGCTTTCTATCCTTTATACTGCTGACTAACATTCCAAACATTCTAATGGCTTATAATGCCTGTGGACAAATGCCTGTGCAATTCCTAGAAGACTTGCAAACTGCACACAATACTATACCATTTGGCTCGCCACTGAGGCGTCACCAAAAACTACGGCCTTTTCACGCAATCCGACTTACTACAGTCCCTGTGGTGTAGTGGTCTGTGCTTCTGTTACTTGCCACATATGGTTAAAATTACTTGGACCAGAAAGCCCGACTTCGTCTCCCGGGTAGGACACCTCTGTACAATAGACGCATTGAGTCATACCAAAGACTTAATAAAAATGGTACATACAGTCTGTACTTCTGAAACAGTATGGAAGTTATATACTGATACGTGGCTGCAAGCTGTTGGACAAGGGACAATGTTGACAATAAATCATTATATAAGTTAAGCACACTCCGCTGCCAGTGGACTAGCCCCCTGCTGCAGTGATTGCACCACAGTGTGGCCCAGGGCTATGGAACGTACAGATGGGCACCGCCCTATACACCTTATGGTGTGGGAGGATTTTAACTTTAACTAACTTCAAACCCAATCTACTATTATGGGTCGCCCATACTGTGTTCTGCGACCTTAACCCGACCTTGGATTTATTTTGTTCATACAATGAAACAGGTTGAATAAGTGTACCAAAGCTTATTGCAAACACCCGAACGGCTGCCGAGATATGGCCAGCTTTGCACTTCAGGGCCTGGCATTCTGTGTTGTGCGACCACAATCACTTGCCTCAACTGTGTATTGCCTGGTGGAACGACCCCTCTCCACCGACATTCTCCTCCATATGGTCTCCAGACAATGATATTACTTAAAACAAAAGTCTTTCTGATGCCCTTCACACTTACATTCTATCAACGAACCGATTCTAGGCACTTCCAGCAGTGCCACTGTCCAGGTAGTGGTGCGTACCTAAACCCGAGTTTAGGTTTAGGTTCGGACTCAAGTCCAGAGGTTAAGGTTCAGGTTCGGACTTGAAAGTCCGGACTTGAACCAATGGAATATGTGTGCTACGAATATTTTTTCCAGTTTCATGTAAAATTGCATATCGGCATATATTTTACATGCAATTTGAAAACTATAATATGCGGAATTACATACAGTCAGTAATTAATGCAGAAGTTCAGTTATAACGTTAAACACAAAACAGCAATGTTTTCATATTTTTCCAGTGCAAATTTCACGATCTAAGGAAGCTTCAAGATGGTTTAAATAAAAAAGGAGTGTAAAAGCGAGAGATCCTTTTCAAGTCCGGACTTGATTCCAGATGTTTAGGTTTTTTTGGACTTGAACCTAAAGGTTAGGAACAGGTCCGGAACAGGTCTGGGGTTTAGGTACGCACCACTACTTCCAGCGGTTCCCCCTAGCCAAACTTTCAAAATGACTTTTGCGAGGTATTGTGTGGACTGATAACATTTTATGGACATAAACGGTTCACCCTTTCTGTAAAGACCTGGCCTCCAAACGCAATTACATGTATTATCTATTTTATCTCATGTACATAAATAACATAATAATGCATTTGTTCAAATTTTCTTATTATCTGAAATAGGAATAGCATCATTCAATGAATTTAAACGTTTAAAACAAGTACACACCCTTCCGATGTTATTTAACATTGAACCATCAGAAAGCTTACTTCCAGCTCTTGATTCTTATCTGATCTTCTCACCAGGTGATTACATTAATCAGTGACTAATGCCCACTCATGACGTCACAATGAACACGGCAGCCGGTTCGGAACCTTACACCACGGCTTATGAAAAACATTATTTGATGAGCAAGCAGTGCTTAATTATCGTGATGACATCCAATTAAAAGACATAACAATATCTATTTTGTTTGCTTCTAACAATAACGTTCTTTTCGAGCCGCAGTTCAAAGTCCGAAATCTGCTGCCATGTTCATTGTGACGTCATGAGTGGGCAAGAAGGTGGGAAGAATCAAAAGCTGGAGGCATGATGTTTTGATGTTTCGATGATCAATAACATCCTTAGTGTGAATATTTGTGAAAATTTCTACGTTATTACACAATAGTATTATGGTTTATGTAATTTTAGGAAAATCTTAATTTTGATGTCATTGGTGTCTTATGCACTTTAAACTGTTATGTAAATTGCCATTTCATATGTATCTGTCCATAAATGTAGACTCTCCAATATCAGCTACGCTGTCTCGAGAGTCCGTGTAATGTATTGTAGCATTTGACAACAAATAAATTTGGTACAGAGTCTAGGGGTAGCTTTCGCACTGGAGATGTGTGTTCAGAATAGTCTACATGTATTCTTGTATAGGGTATCAATTTTTTTGAAAACAATTCCATTTAGGAGCGGGGTGATGGTTAATTTCAACATATTGATATTGAACGTCATTTTTGCACTAGGAGGGAGATTGAAATATGCTGTATATGCTCGCAAATGAGGCCTGTCTAGTTAATAAAAGTATTTCAAACAGGATAAGTGAAGAAAGGAAAGATTTCTGTCAATTTGAGCAGGTAGCTTAGACATAGACGTACACAGATCCAACTGCTGCAAATGAGTTGTAAAGAGGAAATTCTATAATTGCAGTGTTTTCCATATGTAACTCATATGGGTCTAGTTGGCATGTGGCTAGGTCGTGATGGGACTTCAAAATGACTAGCATTTTGAAGTCCAGGTTAAATTATAATTGTAAGGCAAAAGAAGTTCATGGTGTTGCAATTTCATTCCAGTGGTTACTTTCCAGAAGTAGTTTTCTGTTGGGAGTTTAATCTTGCCAGGAAGGTATGTTCACTGGCATTAGTTGGGAAGACTCTGTTTGTTAGCAGTTCTTGCTTGTATGGTATTGTTGGAAGTTTGTTGTCTTCATGGAGTCTACGAATATCAACGAAAGGGTATTTGTTTGGAGTTAAGATGAGGAGGAAAGGTGAGTAAGACGTAATGACGTGTGTTATGTACATTTTAATTCCTTGTATTTTGTCAGGTTGAAAGTGTTGAACTTGGATAGTGTATGGCAGAGGTATTGTGGTGAATATGAAAGTAAGCAGCAATGTTATTACTAGGCTTTGTCTTAATATGTATTCACGTCCACACACAAGTCTGATGTAAGCAGCCATTGTTAATCATAGGACCATCTCATGTGGGACTGGAGAACAGCAAAAAGTATTGGGGTGGACAGCAAGGAAATTGGTACATGTAACGTGTTATAGGTTTCAAGTGTATCTGCATCATTCTGTAGTTTCAAACTAAATCAAAATATTTGCTTGACCCCACTGTGCGAGCCCTAGTTATCTCCATAGTCAAGGTATTGTCTAAACATGTTAATGTATTGTTCATGATACTTGCTTGAACAGTAACAGCTTCTTTACTATCAGGGCAGGCCTACAAATGTACATGTACAGATGAATCAACAGTTTTGCGGGAAGTCATCTTTCAGTTGCTTGTTTTTCACATGGATGTCTTGGCAGATCCTAAATGTCTTTTTATACTGATTATTGAACAATATTTTTTCTCACTCAATTTGACAAAGTAGAGTTCACACCAAATGTTGACCATTTCCATGATATGACTGTCCATCATTACAACAGGGAAGACCGAAGCCTCTTTGTTATCAAGATAAAGATGTGATTCTACAGTACTGAATGGTACATTTGTATGTCAGCATTATCTGATGCACTGGAGCACATGTACAGACAGAACTAGAGATACTCCATGCCTTTACCAATGATTTTTGATGTCTACTGATGTTAACCCTAAATTTCAGTGATCACCTTGTAGGTATTACAGAAGTACATGTATATCATTATGCAAATAAGGGCATAATGACATTATCTATATGACATAGATTTTGGCACAATCTATATTCACTAATGATCTCTGATACCAAACTTACATACATGTACATACAGCCCCCTCTAACCGACTCATCAATCTGATTTCTTGGTTCTTGGATTTTTTTAAGGAAATAGATGGGACAGCATGTAACAACAGGGACAGCATGTAACAACAGGGACAGCATGTAAGTATTGTAACAACAGGGACAGCATGTAACAACAGGGACAGCATGTAACAACAGGGACAGCATGTAACAACAGGGACAGCATGTAACAACAGGGACAGCATGTAACAACAGGGACAGCATGTAAGTATTGTAACAACAGGGACAGCATGTAACTACAGGAAATAGATGGGGCAGCATGTAACAACAGGGAATAGATGGGACAGCATGTAACAACAGGAAATAGATGGGACAGCATGTAACAACAGGAAATAGATGGGGCAGCATGTAACAACAGGAAATAGATGGGGCAGCATGTAACAACAGGAAATAGATGGGGCAGCATGTAACAACAGGAAATAGATGGGACAGCATGTAACAACAGGAAATAGATGGGGCAGCATGTAACAACAGGAAATAGATAGGACAGCAAGTAACAACAGGAAATAGATGGGACAGCATGTAACAACAGGGACAGCATGTAACAACAGGGACAGCATGTAACAACAGGGACAGCATGTAAGTATTGTAACAACAGGGACAGCATGTAACTACAGGAAATAGATGGGGCAGCATGTAACAACAGGGAATAGATGGGACAGCATGTAACAACAGGGAATAGATGGGACAGCATGTAACAACAGGAAATAGATGGGGCAGCATGTAACAACAGGAAATAGATAGGACAGCATGTAACAACAGGAAATAGATGGGACAGCATGTAACAACAGGGACAGCATGTAACAACAGGGACAGCATGTAACAACAGGGACAGCATGTAAGTATTGTAACAACAGGGACAGCATGTAACTACAGGAAATAGATGGGGCAGCATGTAACAACAGGGAATAGATGGGACAGCATGTAACAACAGGAAATAGATGGGACAGCATGTAACAACAGGAAATAGATGGGGCAGCATGTAACAACAGGAAATAGATGGGGCAGCATGTAACAACAGGGAATAGATGGGACAGCATGTAACAACAGGAAATAGATGGGACAGCATGTAACAACAGGAAATAGATGGGGCAGCATGTAACAACAGGAAATAGATGGGACAGCATGTAACAACAGGAAATAGATGGGACAGCATGTAACAACAGGAAATAGATGGGACAGCATGTAACAACAGGGACAGCATGTAACAACAGGGACAGCATGTAAGTATTGTAACAACAGGGACAGCATGTAACAACAGGAAATAGATGGGGCAGCATGTAACAGGAAATAGATGGGGCAGCATGTAACAACAGGAAATAGATGGGACAGCATGTAACAACAGGAAATAGATGGGGCAGCATGTAACAACAGGAAATAGATGGGACAGCATGTAACAACAGGAAATAGATGGGACAGCATGTAACAACAGGAAATAGATGGGACAGCATGTAACAACAGGCATTTAGTGTAAAGGAACAGTTAGGTGCTGGCTGGTCAGCTGAGATCTTTTTGTGCAAATTTCCAAACTGGTCACCATGTCCTCTCAACGTCACATACAGGATATCAACTCATAATTCAATTACCTCGCAGGGGAAATGTCGAGCAGGAAAAATGATTTTTTAATTAGTTCAATAAGAATGTATATCTGGTGCAAACATGTATGTTGATTCAATAATACAATTATTGTTGAGTATAATTGGAAAATGTATTTTGGTGCCAAATGGTCTTTAAACATCATGCATGGTGTATCACATTGTATAAGATGTAATGGAGTATCTAGCCTAGTGTTTTACCCTTACATGTGGCCACACCTGCAATCATGATTATGGTATGAATGCTTGTATTTTTGCCATATCTTTCAGTCGATTTTGAAAATTAAAACTACATGTACAAAGTATGGAAATCTAAACATCTAGCTCATGACACTAAGAAGTTAAACTGCATGACTTGAATCAACTCCTAAAGTTAAACTAAAGGTATTTCAAAGTTTGTTGGACAACAGTGTTATCCGTGTCCACATTGAAAAGTGGGCTTCCTCATCCTTACACAAGTTTACGTTTCTTGCATGCATTCTCCATGGTGTCTTCCTGCCTGTTCTGTACAGGTCCCAGTGGAGACACAGCCTGGAGAAGATCCGTCTCGGATGCACGCCCAAACAATGCAAGCAGCAGGGCTACGCCATAGCCAGTAGCACGCTCACCCTACAGTAATAAGAGACATTTCAATAGCGATCAGCTATCATAATACATAAAACAAGTCAACAAAAGCAATTAGCCTATGGATTCGTGACATCGTGTGGTGTAACGGCTAGAACATTCCGCCGTCAACAAGGGAACCATCTCAATCCCGGCTTGCTCCCAGACATGTCTGGACATCCGCCCGGACGTTGTGCCCTTGGTAAAGGCATTTAACACAAATTTCCTCACTTCACTCAGGTGTAAATGAGTACCTAGATTAGGTTAGGGATGTCCCTTGGATAGGACGTTAAATGGAGGTCCCGTGTTTGGAGAAGAGCCACACCCCGCGCATGTTAAAGAACCCACCACACCTTTCGAAAAAGAGTAGGGGCATGGCCCAGTGTGCGATGGTCCAAACCTAACAGTCTGGTCTGGGTTGACATCTTGAAAAGGTGTCACCTGTTATGTCAATCCTTCCACAAATGTGGTAAATCTGAATAAATAAATATGGGAATAAGCTTATGCAATAGCCGTATAGTTTGTATAGTAAATTGAATGTTACAATAACCTTTTTTGAGAACGGGAGTAAAGCTCATAAATAATGGCTCTCTAGTTCCAAGTGTTTGGATTCTAGTGAATTTGCAGACATGTACACTGTAGTGTGTTCGTGCTGGTGAGTGGAAGTTGAAACATGTGCAGGCCAAACTTACAGCGTGTGTTTTATCAGACTTGTACTGTACACTGTAGTGTGTTCTTGCTGGTGAGTGGAAGTTGAAACATGTGCAGGCCAAACTTACAGCGTGTGTTTTATCAGACATGTACTGTACACTGTAGCGTGTTCCTGCTGGTGAGTGGAAGTTGAAACATGTGCAGGCCAAACTTACAGCGTGTGTTTTATCAGACATGTACTGTACACTGTAGTGTGTTCTTGCTGGTGAGTGGAAGTTGAAACATGTGCAGGCCAAACTTACAGCGTGTGTTTTATCAGACATGTACTGTACACTGTAGTGTGTTCTTGCTGGTGAGTGGAAGTTGAAACATGTGCAGGCCAAACTTACAGCGTGTGTTTTATCAGACATGTACTGTACACTGTAGTGTGTTCTTGCTGGTGAGTGGAAGTTGAAACATGTGCAGGCCAAACTTACAGCGTGTGTTTTATCAGACATGTACTGTACACTGTAGTGTGTTCTTGCTGGTGAGTGGAAGTTGAAACATGTGCAGGCCAAACTTACAGCGTGTGTTTTATCAGACTTGTACTGTACACTGTAGCGTGTTCCTGCTGGTGAGTGGAAGTTGAAACATGTGCAGGCCAAACTTACAGCGTGTGTTTTATCAGACATGTACTGTACACTGTAGTGTGTTCTTGCTGGTGAGTGGAAGTTGAAACATGTGCAGGCCAAACTTACAGCGTGTGTTTTATCAGACATGTACTGTACACTGTAGCGTGTTCCTGCTGGTGAGTGGAAGTTGAAACATGTGCAGGCCAAACTTACAGCGTGTGTTTTATCAGACTTGTACTGTACACTGTAGTGTGTTCTTGCTGGTGAGTGGAAGTTGAAACATGTGCTGGCCAAACTTACAGCGTGTGTTTTATCAGACATGTACTGTACACTGTAGCGTGTTCCTGCTGGTGAGTGGAAGTTGAAACATGTGCAGGCCAAACTTACAGCGTGTGTTTTATCAGACTTGTACTGTACACTGTAGTGTGTTCGTGCTGGTGAGTGGAAGTTGAAACATGTGCAGGCCAAACTTACAGCGTGTGTTTTATCAGACATGTACTGTACACTGTAGCGTGTTCCTGCTGGTGAGTGGAAGTTGAAACATGTGCAGGCCAAACTTACAGCGTGTGTTTTATCAGACATGTACTGTACACTGTAGTGTGTTCTTGGTTGTGGGCGGGACTTACAGCATGTGCTGGTGCTGCCATATCTATGTGAAGCCACACCCCTGGCCAGTCAAATCCAAGGTGGGCGCCAATGAAGAGCCCTGCACAGGAGCTCTGGGCATTGTTCCTGTCCTGTCGATCAAGTATGCAGAAGAACATAGCATGAGATATTAGCATAATATCAGCTACATGTATTAGCATTTTGTTTTTACAGTGAATGACCTCACAGCCTATAGTATTTAACAGCTAGATCCGCATTTGGTCGGTTAAAGAAGCACAAGAAGCACAAAAGCGGCCAGGCGACTCATCCAGAAAAGGGACATGTGAAAAATCATACAATGCTGGAAAAATTTTGAGCATCGTCCGACGCTCTGCAATAGCTGATTTTACCTAAAGTTTACCTGCGATCATTGTGCGATTTACGGAATATGAGATGTATGTGACCGAGGCTTTTGTTGAAAAAAAAAAAGTCTGCAACAGAGGCTATGGCCTAAGTACATTGATGCACCAGGTACAGCTCTAAAATCATGGTCATTGCACAATTCAAAGCTTTGAGCACAAAGTGTACAATATTGTAATCTGTTTGCAAATGCTTTTAATTTCTGTTCCACTTTTCTTTAAAATGCCGTGGTTGTGCAACCATTATTCTTTAGTACTGTACATGTACCTGTGAGTCAGTATCACTACTTAACACAACTCTAGTGAAACCTCTCTTACACTGTATTATAGAGCTGTATAAGTATGAAATGCAGTCATCTACAAAGAAATTGCCACTCACAGCTACTGAGTTCTTCATATCAGCAACAGCACTATTGAACTCGCTGAAGTGCAGTTCCGGACAGTACGGTAGGGGGTGCACCAGGTCACCTGACTTCCGCCCTGCTGTCACACAAGCCTCTTCCCACTGCTCACTTGAACACAACAGGAATTCACATCATACAAAGGCTCTGTTGGTAAGGCCATACTGATCTGATCATATGGACGACAACCTCTGAGAAACCCAAAACTGATGTGAGCCTGACAAACACAAAAAATATCATGGTATAACAAACAAGAAGTTATTCCTTTCTGTCCTTTCATAAATTATGTTATTCTTTGTCTTTTGATGTCTTTGCATCAGGGTCAAAATACATTTTTCAACTTATTTGTACTGATACGCATGGCGAGAAATTGCACTAAACATTTTTGTGTGCACAACATGAACCTCACAAAGAGGTCAACTTACTAATTATTTCACTAAGACTGGACCAAAGATTTACTCTTTAAGCACTCTGTGTAAACCGTGTGAAACTTTTCACCGGTTATAGTGACAGGCAACAGGTTGAAGACTGTCAACATACAAGTGATCTAAATCTGCAAAATAGGGGTAGATATCCCTCTGATAGCATGCCAATCTTCGCTTGCAGCTTCAAACATACAATGTTCGATCAAGGAGGTTATAAGTATAGACTTATATAGAGGTTTCACTGTAACCTCCTTGGTTCAATGAGCAAGTAGTACATGTAAGAAGTAAAACATACAGATTTTAAGTCGAACACTGGATGTACTTAAATTGTAGAATGCCTTTTTTCCTACAGGAAAGAAAGCTTTCTGTTAAGTATCTATTTTCCATATATTTGCTCCATTTGCAGCTTCTTTGTACGATTTTATAGTATGGTCCCAAACTTGTCTTTTTTTGGAAATGGACAAAAAAAAAGATGTGTGCATGGATTTCATCCATATAACGAGGGCAGTGTGGTCATGTGCTATTACGGGGTCACCATATATATATATAAACAGGTGGTCTTGATAGATAGGTTTCTGCTTGAACCTTAACGAGGACATCAGCGATGTCATCTCGGGAGAAAAGTGCTGAGAGGGCATCCCCTTGAATACATGCCTACTTGAGGCTCATAAGCAATTGACAGTATTCTAAAAGACAAATAGCAAATGCTTCATTCCTTTTCCCTTCTTTCATAGGGTGATCTTCCTGGATCAAATTTCAAAGGAAACTCAAGCAATATTACGGCCTGAAAACCCGATTTTGAAAGTCAATTTATTTAGTCATTTTTATACATGATTAGTTCAGACAACACTATCACAATGTATATCAACGTCCATGATGCAAAAATAGCTTTTGTAACGAAATTAAGGGAATTATTGTACGGCACTATTTTCTGCGATTTTAAAATGCTCAAGCTATGAAGTTTTTTGCAAATGTGCTTAACAATGTTAGTAAATGTCCCTACCATAAAGATTTCATCATTTTTTTATTTCCATTTTTTTGCCCCTAGTATGTTGCTTTGGTTGCCTTTAAGACCATGCTGTGTCCCACTGTTTGCTGGACACAAAACATTTCCCTTATCGATTCCTACATAACGCAACAAGTAAAAAAAAAAAAACCTAAAAGCTGAATGGGACAATTGGAAACAAACTAAGGGCAAAATGAATTTAATTGTGTCCAGTAAGTTAATATGATAACATGTGCCTGTCCTTATTATTAAATTATCATTAAATGGAGGTATGGTTTTTGGTTCATTTGCCTGCGTGGCCGGCACAATATCTTATGAACCTCTGGATGGATTGCGATGATATTTGGTATGTAGGTACATGTAGGTGTTGTGGACTTGATGGTAAAGATCAATTTTGGGCCTCTTGGTGACTGACTTCCATTTTTTGTATCTTTGGTCTTTGGTAGATTTTGATGTACAGTGGTGTAGGTTTGGGCCCCATAGCAGCTTGCTATGGAACTGCAAGGGCATTTGTATGACTTTCAAGGGGTATAAATGCCCAAAGGAAGGACAGATTTCAATGATATTTGTATAGGTAGCTTGGGCAAAGGTGTACACAATGTGATGCAAATAAGAACTTAATTTTCATGATTGTTCAGGAAATTCTATCATTCTTATTGTTTTCAGACTTTTTACATGTAACTGATGTAATATATGGCAAGAGAGACCTCATACCCCCATGAAATATACATCATGCAAATCGGGTCCTCATTTGCATGATTTATATTCAACCATGTTCACCATCACATTACTTCCAAATGCCAAAACCATGAATTTCGAATGAAACCATGAATATACCCGGGTATATTCTGGGCGGTGTCCCTGTGGTGTAGTGGTCTGTTCTTCTGTCACTTACCACATCTGGTTCAAATTACTTGGAACCAGAAGGCCCGAGTTCGTGCCCGAGTAGGACACCTCTGGACAAGAGGCGCATTGAGTCATACCAAAGACCTTATAAACATGGTACATACTTCTGAAACAGTATGGAAGTTAAACACACTCCACTGCCAGTGGACTAGCCTAGCCTGGAATCCAGACCTATTATAGCTCCCGAGTCTCTCTCCGCAGAGAGACTCGGGAGCTATAATAGGTCTGGATTCCAGGCTAGGACTAGCCCCCTGCTGCAGTGATTGCACCACAGTGTGGCCCAGGGCTATGAAACGGAGATGGGCACTGCCCTATACTGTACACCTTATAGTGTGGGAGGATATTCTGCGCGGAGGGTATACTCTGGCCTGCTACACTACCTGGTAGTTTTTATGTCACTTGTGTCACCCTTCTTGTGAATAAGGACAATCAAGGCATTTTTCCATGTACTTTTCTTAACTTGTTATTAACAAGCATTTGTTGAAGATGAGGGTGAACTTATATTATACTGGTAGCCATTTAATAAGTTCAAAATTTTATCAACTTTAAAAACATTATACCTTACAACTAATTTAGAAAAATACAATGTACATGTACACGTAGGAAATGCACATCAAAAATTGTTGTAGTAAGCATTTGTCTACATTGTAAGGTGTGAGGGCACAAGACTTACTTGTTGGTAAGGATGGCAGCATGGTATTTCCCCACAGAGATTCCCTGAGCACCGGTAAGGGTAGCCATGTCCACAATGATGTCTGCCTGGAGGTCCTTTGCAGCATAGGCCACCTGCAAAGACATTGTGATCACACACACAAAGCTCAGGGCTCAAAACTTATGTACTTGCGACAAAAACAAAACAAGAGCTATATATTTCTACCACCAAAATTACAACCGTATCATGTCCAGAACAAGAGATATCAAAACCGGAATTTATACTGCCAAACTGTGGAAAGCTGCCAGGGGGCCTAAAATATTATCATTCCTTCCTTTTGCTAACCCCTACTAACGTACCAAATATCACAAAGATCCTTCCACACTTGAGTTATGCAGTTGAGTGTTCAAACACACACCCACCCTGAAAACATACTCTTCTTGACGAAGGTAATAAACTTACCCCATCTCCGAGTACCAAGCGGCCCTCGGCGTCAGTGTTGTTGATCTCCACAGTCCTACAACAATGTTCATGGTTGATTACATGTACATGTACGCTGTTGTACTTGAAAGGGTAACTTACCATCAATATGGTTAATATTTGATGATCTCACATAAAATATCATTCTGCATTTGCAGGTTGGTTCCATGACCTTAACAACTGATATACAGTCAAAACTGCCCAAGATGACCACCACTCAGGGGACTGGGGAAAAGCGGTCGCTTTGAACAGGCGGTCAGCTTCAAGAGGTTTGACTCACATCGTGTTTTATTGTGAAATGTTATATGCTTCATGTCAAATGTAATATGCAGTATTAGCAAAGATGGATGGAAAATGGTGTGATTTTGGGGCTGCAGCAGATTTAATTCCCATTGACTGAAAGATTGTACTGAAAGAATGATTTTTTCCGTCATCATGGACAAATTTCCGTCATCAACCATGCCTCGCAGGATTCACATTATGCTCTCCCGTTACGTCAAAAATCAAACACACAAAATCCAAGTAAAGTCTTGGAAAAAACGCTGTGTTTTCGGTTCTCTGACCGATCCAAACTGCTGACGAAGGACATGAAATTTCAGTGTCTGACCTGAGTGAAGAGAACATTGTGAAATTACTGCTGCCAAAAAGACAACCTGGACAACAAAAGGTAAGAGTACAGCAAACGTGCAAGCAGCCGTCAATACAGGCTTGTGAAATACATGGAAGTAGAAAGAAAATGAAAATATTGTATTAAATAAAACAAAAGAGTATTTTAGATATACGGAAGCGTTGTCTTTTAGAAATGCCAGTCGGTACAATAAATTTTCCCAAAAATAATTATTATAAATATTTCCCATTGTTTATACAAACTGGAGTGACAAGATATGATGATGATAATTGTTTACATAAATAAGAGTCTCATTTGCATAAATTACATTGATCATCTTCTTCACCACCGAAATAACACAAGTTGTTCAAAGTTCGAGTCTTATCCTGGCAAAGAAGCCTATTGTTATTATTATGATAGTACATTGTGTAGTATTTACTCATTGATGATGTAAATGAAACCACAATTTGTATGACTAACTAGAGTTCCACGACCTCATACCTTCGCCAAATGATTTTAACCTTTATGACTGACGTATTAGGAGTGTTTCTCATCAATTATAAATCATACCAGTTGATCGTCTTCACCCAAATAACAGAAGTTGTCCAAAGTATGAGCTTAAAAAAGGTTATGTAAACATAAATAATCAATTATGCAAATGAGGTCCTTATTAGCATAATGTGATTCAATGATGTTCACATTCACATTCACACACGATGTTCAACTTCCAAATGCCACAAGTATGAAATTGCCATCATTTACCTGTATGGAATTCTAGTAGTTTCTCATTAATTATGCAAATTAGGCCTACAATTGCATATTTTCTATCTATCAACATTCCTCTCTTCCTCAGTTACAAATGTCACATATTTGAACAGTCATATCATGGAACACAGTGGATTTGTAAAATTGTCTCATTAATTATGCAAACTAGAGTCTGATTTGCATGATTATCATCCAATCATACAAAGTATTGCCTAAGCTATCTACATACCAAAAATCATGACCATCCATCAAGCCCATCTTGAGTTATAGCATTTTCTCATTAATTATGCAAATGAGGTCCTCATTTGCATAGTTGATATCTATTAATATTTCTCTCCTCCTCAGTTACATATGTCACATGTTTGAGAGTCCTATTATGGAATTTGGCGGATGTGTAAACTTTCCTCATTAATTATGCAAATTAGATACTGATTTGCATAATAAGTATCTAATCATGTACATCATCACTAAAGCTATCAACTTACCAAAAATCATGACCATCCATCAAGCCCTTCTTGAGTTATTCCCTTACAAAGTCTGAAGCAAAACCTGCTCCTGCAGTTCCAAAAAAGCCGCTAGGGGGCCCAAACCTATACCACTTACTCTCTGTTCATAGAGCTATCTAACACTCAATCAGTTCCATAGCATGTTCAGAACACGAGATATAAAAACAGGAAGTTCCATTGCAGTACCGTGACAAGCTGCTAGGGGACCCAAAATCTAATCTTTTCCAAGTCTCATCAAGACCTACCTACCTACCAAATATCAAGACAATCCATCCATGCCTTCTCGAGTTATGCTGTACGTTACAAACAAACACACAAACGCTACCCTCTGCATAACCTTCTCGGCGAAGGTAATGACATTCACCTAATAGCATGGTACACGTATTCTGCAGCACTTCTGGTGGTGTCTTAAAAATACTACTTAGTGTTATGCGTGGCTCTTGATTTTTTTTTCTCTCCCAATACCTTTGTACAAGACGATAATTCATGAAAAATTCTATGACACAGGGCCTACAAAAGTGGTTCCACCTCCCTAACGATCCAATGTACAATCCTAATATCTTAGCCTGATTTTAGTGAAATATGCATAATAGTGATCTTGTTCAACACAAGGCAGCATTTTTTGATATCTTTTTTATCAACTTTTGATTAATTTTTTTTAACAATGTATAATAAGACCTTCCTTCTGTGGGCCCTCCCACATTTTCCCAGCATCGGAATACATTTGCCTGCCATAGGAGGTAAGTTCAAGTGGTAAACCTCAGAACAGCATTCCTTTTTCTGCCCTATCATAGCTATAGGCAACTTGTAATATTGGGGTCATGATGTTCAACTGATATAATCTTTGCAAATTATTTGCATTTTACAAAGGTATGTAATCGTGTAATTCTGTCTCAGGAAAAGGCTTAACCAAGAATGATGAAAAATGAATTGATAACTGAATTGATAACTTTTCAGTTATTCTGTCTAGTAAGATACAGTACTCTGTTTTTGTCTGAATCAAATTACTAAGTAACAAGACTCCCAGTCCTACCGTCCTGAGTAGAGTTTGTGAATGTCGTCTGGTCTTGTAGCAAGTGGACCCACAGCATTCTCTGCCAGACAGAATACTGCATGGAGGTTGTCCTGGAAGCCCTGCATGGATGGAGACATATAATAGTAATAATACTCAATGATTGTTGATGGAAAATACTTTATATGTTCAATTCTCAAGGCAGAGACGATGGAAACAGTACAAGCTGTATCTACCGAATGTCCTTAAGTCAGACTGCTGCAGCGGTCGTACCCGCTTCTTTAGTATCTTGTTGTTGGCAGGTTTGCTAACCTTTGGCTTCCAAATGATGCAATTGTGGTCACTGTTACCCAATGGGGCTATGATTTCTGGTTCGTGGTAGTGTTTGTAGGTGTTGGAACTACATTGTAATAAGGTCCAGTGTAACATCTTCTTGGGTAGGTTTGGTCACAACTTGTTTCATTTCAGCAAGGAGGTTATATAACCTCCTTGATTTCAGGATGGTTTGTTAGCAGAGGCTGAAAGGGTAAGTTGTAGAAATCCCCACAGAGGATGATACCAGCATTAGAAATTTTCTTCTGTAGCTCGTCTAATATGATGATGAGGTTGAAAATTTGGTCCAATTTTTGCATTGGAAACTCCATTGCTTCAGAAGTTCTACTAACACAGATGATGATGAGATGGACTTTCAAGCTTACTTTACTTTACTTTTGTCAAGCTCCCGCTCTAACCAAGCTTGAAAGCACTCTCCATCCTTTCAATCTTGTATATGATCATATTATAATGGTATTTGATAATCAAGTTGTTTGAAGCAGATGATAATTGATTGGGTCATGCCCACTGTCTTACATGTATGTCTTACACGTGCACTGTATGTCCAGGACTCTCTAAATCAAAGGTGAAACCATCAGTGCAAAAAGTCCTCCCGACAGAAAAGCAATGATGTTGGAGGCACCTTTAATCTGACTTGATCATCAAATGGAAAATAATTGAGGACACATAATGTTACCTGTTGGACAGCAGCACAGAATGCACCTAACACAGCAGCTGCACCCCCGCAGTCTCGCTTCATTCCTGGCATGGCAGTCTGTTGGGTACAACATAGACAGAAACATCATCCAAATAACTGCAGAATCTTATCTTAAGGTAGCATACAACAAAACTAGAGAGGCAACATGTGCAAGTAAATACAGCATCTTTCACTCCATCTCCCTCCCCATACAAAACTGAACAGTTCCAAAACCACCGCTGTACAAAAATGGAACATTCCAAAAGGTTTCTCATTGACTAATATAGTGTGTAACTAGAAAGGCCGTCATTTGCTCCTGAGCAAATACAGCATGTTTCGCACATACTCCTCCCCATGCAAACAAATGGGCTGTCTCAAAATAAACTTGGGCAAATTGATATATAAAGAAAAAACTTCTGCCCAAAAGTGATCTATTGCAGAGTCATCCCAGTAAGAAATAGAGATTTCTCAATTCACCCCCCTCTGCAAACTGACTCTTCCACAGGCAACCCCATACATAATGGACCATTCTAATGGATCACCCCAGTCCAAAATTGAGTTTAAAAGCAATTAGTCCCTCCATGCAGGAATGGACTCTTCCAGTGGCACCTCCACACAATATGGACCAGTCCAAAACTACATCCACTTTAACAAATAAACTTTTGCATAAGTAACCCAGTCCAAAATATGATTGAGAAAATGTCCCCATTCAAGAATTGACTCTTCCAGCACCATCCTCATGTAAAATAGACCAGTTCAAATACATACACATGGACTTTAACATAATCACTCAAGCCCAAAATTAGAATTAAAAAAATCCCCACGGGCAAGAATGGAAACTTCCAGTGCCATCTCCATGTACATGTAAACTAGACCAGTCGAAAAATACAAAAATGTACTCTTGCATAATCGATCCAGTCCAAAATTGAATTTAAAAAAAATTACCCCGGTGAACAATGGACTCTTGCATATTATACATAATGGTATAATGAAGATTTGACAGAACAAGGACATGACCAAAAACAACATATTTCAACCATAGTATGGGTGAAATATAAAAAAAATTAAAAATGGATGCTTCAAGAGTAAACATTTTTGGTTGAGAAAAAAACGTTTATTTCAAATATTGTTTAGAAGGGCTGTATGACAAACACTTGAATGAGGGCCTGCATGTGTACATGACCAAGTCAGACACATGACAAATTTCACATCATTTTGGTTTAATACATAGGAACTGGAGATTTTTTATTTTGGTGTCATAAACACTTTTATTGGAGTGTTCTTGGAGAGTGTAGAAGAATATTGAATACTTTTTGACACCAGTGGATCTTTTGGGTACTTTTATTATACACTATAATTGTAGAAAGCTGAAATTGCACACATATGAAAATGTATATCTCTATAGGTTGGAGGCTCTACAACACAGTCTTGGCAAGTTGCTTCCAGATCACGAGAAAGAAGAAAGTTCTCTTTTTTCTGTTCCACAGAATCTACTTGTCATGAGCTCAAGGTTCAAGTTTTTATTGAAAGTCCGCTCACCTTGCCTTTGATACTCAGTCCTCCTGTGTCGTACACAATGCCCTTGCCGACCCATGCCACAGTCTGTGTAGCACCCGTGGGTTTGTGACTCAGGATGGCTAGTGCAGGAGGATGGTCTGCCGCCTTACCCACACCATAGATGCCTTCACAAACACAACAAAACTCCCTGAACCTTCTTCACTCAACAGATATTTCAACAGGAAAGGCATTTCATTTGCAAGCAATAGTTTCGTATCTTCCTTAAAGGCACCCAGAGCATTTTATGAGACTTGAAAACTGGAAATATTCTAGTTGCTGTAATCTTGGTGAAATTGACATTTAATGCCACTGTTTACCACATTTGCGTGCAGATTTCTTATCAAAAGTACTCTACAAAAATAAGCTACATGGTGATCTTTTAGTTTCACACGCCTAGTGTAAATAGACCGATACTATAGCCCCGCCCAACTCCATCAAAACGTAGAAATGTAAAATTAAAACAGAAAGATGCAAATATTTGACGGCATGCAGTCACCCTCTCATTGGTCGAACCGCTAATTGTGATGGACAGTCAGGATCAGTCTATCAGTGCTTGGATTTTCTATCAGTTCTCACCACACAACAACATCATATCTTTGCTCATTTGATTTCGATATGTAATGGTATAGTGTTATTGAAGCTTACTATGTGTAGGAATGACTAGAAATTGGAATTTTTCATTCAAGTTTCAAGCCTCATAAAATGCTCTGGATGCCTTTAAAGAATCTCAATGTCACGCTTTCAAATGGATCATTCTGGATTATTACATTCACTAGAAAGTGCCAGGAACTTACAAAATTACAGATTTGTAGCTCAATTGCTGTGAAGTCATTTGCAGCTGGTAGAAAGAGTCTGATATGCATGTTCACATCGCATGCACCTCATCTGTGATCTTCACTGACTGGACCATCAGTACATTCTGTCAGATGACTTCAACTTACAAACTACCCTTGGTATGGCATCATCATTTCTGTAGTCCATTACAGCTGACATGTTTCATAAGATAACAGTTCCTTTCTGAGCCTCTACTGTGATATGAACAGTATCTACCTTAACTTTCTTAATAAAAACAAATGCTACAGGAAAATGGAAAACATAAATGATTGAGATTGGTAAATGTAGATATTGCTGAAACTTGGTTTGTTGCAACGAGAAGGAGACTTCAGAGATGTACATGTAGCTCACCTCCAAACCCCCTCTGTCTCAGCTCCTCCCCACGGATGATCACAGGTGTGATGCCAACTTGGCTTCCAACAGTCTGAATTTCCTGCAAGAAAAACATGTAAATTTCTTGTTTTATCATGTCTCATTGATAATGCAAGGAAGGATATAGATAGCAAATCAAATCAAACATCATAAGAAATAAATTATGCAGATCAAAGCCTCATTTACATAACTCATGAGCAACACTGCTACAATAGCCTTCTTTGCTAAGATGAGACTTTCATACTACGAACAACTTGTTTTTGTCTGGGTCTGTACATGTGTCTTCGCCACTATGAACCAAGATCCTTTTGAAAGTTGCAATTTTGGATGAACTATGAGATAAATCTTCGCTTTTTCCCTAGTATGAGATTGTAATAAACTGTCTGTTTACTGCTTATATGATTTAGTAATATTCTGCAGTTGTATCGTTCTTCATTTGGCCAAAATGTCGTGAATAATTTTGCCTGCAACTGTATATACAAACATCCAAATGCTACCAAAACATAACCTTCTTAAGGTAACAATAAAGAAAACTTTCTGATATCTTTCATGATGTAAAAGACTCTCGGCTTTCACGTCATCCCATATGTGCTCAATACATGTATATTCAGCCATGTACTGGCAAATGCAGCCATGTAGTGATGTACTGATTTGCCAAGCCATGTGTTGATAATTGCCTAACCACGTAAAATTTACTTCAGACAATATTTTGAAAAAAAGACAAAAAACATTCTGTTGCCATTGACTCTTAATTCTAAATCTGCCAAAAACAATTTCTATCTTACATTCAAGAAGTCATCTGTATTCATCTCATTGCAGGGTGTGTCTACAATCTGGGCCGTCAGTCGTATTGCATCACAGGCTGCCTGGAGACAGTTGGCTTCATCCTCAGAGATGGTCTTTTCCTTTCCTCCATCGACAAGGAGAAACTCCACCACAATTTTACGCTTCTGTGATGCTCCTGACTTCCTCGAAAAACAGGGAAAAACCCTAGAGATAGCACAGGCTGAAGCAAAGACTTCACTCTTCTCACAAACAAGCTGAAAAGGCAGACAATATCAGGTCAGTCATTCATAATAAAACATATGTCCAATGAAGGAGTATCATGGTAAAACAAATTGACTTGCACTAGGTAAACATGGTAAAACAATCTTTTGTTTGCATAACAGGTTAACCTCAATGCATAACCCACAGGCCACTGGTGAGTTTTTTCTGTGTAAGACCAGACAGATAGGTCTGATACCAGGATGTGTGTATCTGTCGGCATAACTTGAGAATGCCTGGATGGATGGTTTTGATATTTAGTATGATAGGTTTGGATAAGACCTAAAAATTACTTGATTTTGGGCCCCTTAGCGACTTCCTAAGGTACTGCAGCGAAACTTAAGGTTTTGATATCTCCTGGTATAGAGAAGCTATGGTCATGATTAGATAGCTATTTGGAATGAGAGTTTGGGTGCCCTACATGTAGCAGCATTTTTTGGAACTGCAGGGGCCAGTTTTGTTTCAGAGTTTCAAAGATAATATTTATTAATAACTCAGGAAGGGATTGATAGATCATCATGATTTTTGATATGTACATAGCTTACATCAAGATTTACATATGATTATACCAATTATGCAAATCATGAACTAATTTGCATAATTAATCAGGAAAGCTTAAAAATCTGCGGCACATCATTATGATCTCGGAATGGAGTTTTTTCACGATTTCGTATGTAGGCCGACACCCTCAGGCCGAGGGGCTACAATTCCGCCAACGTAATAATATCGGCGAAAAGTGTTTTTTTGTTGCTTTCCAATGTATTTATCTGTATCGTCTGTTGTCCCTTAAGTTTAGGTAGAAACCATAATGAAATGTAAATTTTGGACCAGAAAATTTCGTCATAATAATTTGGATTCACACTCATTTTTTCCAAGCAGTTTCGATCAAAAATGTGTAAAAAAAATGATAATTTTCGGGTCCAAAATCTACATTTCTAAATTTACTATGGTTTCTATCCCAAATAAAGGGACAACAGACAATACCGATAAGTACATCTGAAAGCAGCAGAAAACGCTTTTCGCCGATATGATTACATTTTCCGTCCTACTTTTCTTGGCGGCATTATAGCCGTCAGCCTGATGAGGGTGTCGGCCTACATACGAAATCGTAAAAAAACTCCGGTCCAAGACTTTCATGGCAGGGAGAACATAACACAGATACCAAACATGTAAATGCCAAGCTGATTCTCATAATTAATATAAAATGGCAAACTGCTTAGTGATAAATGAATTCTAGAGGGATATCCTTCATTCCCATACACAGTTGTTTTGACTAGACCTGAGGGTGTGCAACCTCAAACTGAGACCCAAACAAAATAAACTGGGGTGTGCCCACTGAATGTGAAAAATCTCTACATATTTCATGGAATGCTAAGATCGCCAAATTCTTCATATAGTTGAATATACCATTTAAGCACCTGGTGACTGTTAGTCACTTCAATATGACATGGGACATGAAGCCTTGCATATCATGTGATGATTAACTGACATCTGACATGTCTTACTCACCACAATGCACTCCTCCCTGCAGCCTGCCATACAGCTGCGGACGATCTTGGTGAGGGCATGTGCACGTGACGGCGTGTTGTGTCGACTGGCCTTGTTGGGCAAGGCTGCTACAGTTGCATTGTTTAACCAGAGGGGACAGCTGTCAGTCGGTGAAGGGTGCAAGTTGCTCACAGCTTCCTTGAAAGTCTGCAGAACATAATGATGCAATTACTTCTTTGTTGAATGAGGTGGTGGATGTAGTTACTGTGAGAGTGTTAAGTGCACACCCCAGTTCTTTCGTGACCGGGGTCCGTGGTAGTGCGCAACAAAAAAGTGACGAAAGGGTTTCGAGGGTCTGGCTTTGAGTACACTTTTCTCAAAATGTGCATCGAAATGATATTAAATAGAGGCTGAAAAACGTATGAATTTGTGTGTTTTGGGTGAAAATTTGGTTTCCATCCAAGCCTTACTTCCGAATATCTTCTGGATAACTTGTTAAAGCCATAGACAATGATAATTTGAATATATTAACGATGCACACCCCAGTTGTTCCGCCACCGGGGTCCGTGGTAGTGTGCGACGAAACAGTGGCGAAAGGGTTTCGAGGGTCTGGGTTTCAGTTCACATTTCTCAGGGTTGGACAAAAGTATGCAAATGAAAACCTGATTTGCATGATTAATGGGGACATATTATTATAATTCTATAGTGGCAAATTTGCGGCATTTGGAAGTTAAGTGAAGGTGAACACACTTGAATATGAATAATGCAAATTAGGACCTAATTTCCATAATTGATGAAAAAGCCTTCTTGGTGAAACAAGACTGCCATACATTGGACAACTTGAGTTATTTTGGTGGAGAAGTGATGTAATTTATGCAAATGAGGTCCTTATTTACATTATCAATGAGAAACACTCCTTGAAGATACCTTCAGGATTCTTCATAATACATCAGTTGTATAAAGGTTAAAATCATTTGACAAAAGTTTGAGGTCGTGGAATGCTAGTCATGTTCACCCCTACAAAATTTACGTCGGCAATTTATGCCACGGCTATGTTATATCTAAAATTATAACGTTGTGTAACAGTTATACGGGCCACCAACTTTCAGCCTATGGCCATGGGTCATGACCTTTAATAGCCCAGTGGTTAGTGCGTCCTGATCCGGTGCGGGGACGGTGACCGACCCCGTTCCGATCGATGTGCAGTTAAGGGGCGGAGAGGACAGTCGAGTGGACAGCCGGCAGGCGCCGTATGCCCCACCACGCCGAGCCGCTCACACTGTGCACGTTAAATCCCACAAGGGGGAGAGGACACGTGAGAGAGACACCTGCAGACCGCCGAGTCTCCTTGACCGGTGCAACCGCCACTGCTGCTGCCGTGTCCGTCGCTGCCGTAAGGTGGGAATGTGCCTTAAACGTGGTGAATTCTCGGGAGCCTGAACGCAGAATTACTGGCTACACCCGACTGTTGCTTCCTTTCAACCCCCAAGCCGTCCCGTCATGCAGGAACGGTCCCACACTCTCATGGAGGCTTGCCCCAGCACTCTTTCCGGTCGCCCTCGGCACGGTCGTCTTTGCCCGCAAGAGTGGAGGAGCGTCCGCCTTCCAAGCCAGTTGTCGACCCCTGGCTGCCCTCCCGGGAGTGGCAACCTTGTCGGCGGGGTAACAAAACGACTGGCGAGACACATGCGATTGCTCGCCATCATTTCCCGACCCAGTAAAAAAATGTCCACTCTCTCAAGGTAGGTTGAGCAACCTTCTTTTTTTTGCAAAACCACCGCAAATTGGTGACAGGGTGTACATCGGAGGCCAGAGGCGACCTCTCCTGCCAGCCGCCCACACCCTAGCCGGTCCCCGCCCGAGCCCGTCACGCCGCCACCCCCACTACCATCGGGACCGCCTGACACCCCACGCACCCTGATCGGTCCCCTGGCGGAGCCACAAAGCCATCCGCGATGGTCCGACTTGGCCAAGTGATCTGGACAGTCTCCCCACCAAAATTCAAATTCGTTCAATTTCATTCCATTTAATTCCACTTTGTTCGATTTCGTTCAATTTTGATCCATTTCGTTTGATTTAATTCCATTTTGTTTAATTTCGTTCAAATTCATTCCACTTCGTTCAATTTCACAATGGAAAATAAATTATCTTTCATCAATTCGTAATAAATCTTTTTTAGTTGATATAACAAAATTAAGAATCAGTGCACACCGCCTAGTCTAGAAATAGAAAAAGGGAGGTATTATAATGTAATTATACCAGCCAACCAGAGACGATGTCTCTTCATAGCGTTGAAGATGACTATCATTTTCTAATGGCCAGCCCATACTAGTACTGTAGAATGTGTAGATAGGCGAAAATTGATGAATATGATCATCTGTAAATCTAGTATTAAAAAAACCTGCCAAAGACAAACACAGACATTTTAAAGCATTTTTATATATGTCATATCTACGTACTCAGGCCAATACATTTGTAGCGATTTTCAAAAGAGAGAATGTATTGGTTACAGACAGAAACGTTTAACATACAGTATGTCATTACGCCTCTTACATCCATATCCCTATAGTCATAGTTTTAAGAATAGACGATGCTTATAAATATTTTTGTATTGATTGCTTTGTCATTCTTCGTTGAAGAAATTCATCAGTCACGTGTAGTAACAGTTCCTCAAACAGTGACTTAAAAAGAAAGGTAGCGAAATACGCACCTCCAAATTTTCGACGTCTTCTGTACGTCTTGTTCACGGAGAGACCTAGTCTCGCGAGAACACAGGACTAGGCCGAGACTTGTGAAGATCTTCCTGTCTCCCCCGCCTCCTTGCGGAGTAGGGGTAAGTAGGACTTGGGAGGTTGGGAGCTGCCCAAGTCCTACTTAGTACCCCTACTCTGCAAGGAGGCGGGGGAGACAGGAAGATCTTCACAAGTCTCGGCCTAGTCTCGTGTTCTCGCGAGACTAGGTCACTCCGTGAACAAGACGTACAGAAGACGTCAAAAATTTGGAGGTGCGTATTTCGCTACCTTTCTTTTCAAGTCACTGTTTGAGGAATATTTTTGTCATTCTTGCAATACATTGTACCATGTACAACTGTCGAAAAATAAAGTCAATTCATCCATTTTATTCCATTTCGTTCGATTTTGTTCCATTTCGTACAATTTCGCACTTTCCGTAGCTGTACATCCCCACTCACTCCTCCTCCCATGCTCTGGGAAGGCGCGTGGCACCTCCAGCTCTGAACAGCCGGCACGCCATGGCGAGAGTTCTACGCAGTTTTCTTTTCCTTCCGCGAGAGAAAGTAGACCGTTCCATCACTCCAGGCGTCAACACCCCTTGCAAGAAAGCTTGTTGTGGGAGTATATAACCGTGTATCTTCTTGATTTGAAGTTAATTACAATATTTCAGCTTTATTTTGTACTCCTGTAGGTTTCTGAACCGATGGTTTATCACTTTCTGGCCAACAATACGACCCGAAATTAGGTGATTTTTGTGTATTTTCTGTCCGTCTTCACGCAATTAGTTCCTGTAGGCTCCCTTCGACAATGCTGGAGAGGCATTTCCGTACCGCAACTTTTGTCAAAAGTCGACCGCACTCAAATCAACTACACCAATGCCTTGCAACATTTTGGTGTAACATAATCGAGAAGGTGACCTCAATAGACATGGAATTACAAACCCTTCCAGATTTCAAACCAACAAGATTTTCAGATGAGTTTTACTAGAAGATTAAACGATTCTGACGTACTGGTCACTGAAGATAAAATCGAGGGCGTAATGCAATTCCCCCGAAATTGAAATTCGTCAAAAATGTAGCTCGGGTACGGCACTGCCATATTGATAATCTCACTATATAGCGGATATGACCACGAACCTAACTTGAATCGTTGTGAAACCCCTTAAAATGGATGAAATCGAGACTACATGGTATTCCCGTCTGGTACACATAACGCAACATTCATAAAAAGGTCCCCAAACAGGCTTCACGTAGCTGTCAAAGTCGGATGAAATTTCATCCCGCTGCCGTGCAAAGGGGGATTCCTTAGCAACGCATAGAACTGCATAGAAAACCTGTTCGATTCGTGTTCTGTTAAGCACATGGCGTGCTGGCTGCTGAATACTGTCCTCCACGCTGTTCTGTTTGGGGCCGCACACACCCCCACACATCTTCTTCTTGATCTTGATTTGTTACTGGGCAACACCCCTCTTGTTGGGGTAAAGCGCCCAGGGGAGTGCGCTGCGCTTTTATTGTCCTCTGAGGTGCAGGAGCACCGCCTCTTTGAACTTGCAATTGGGAGGGTCAGCTATCTCCCTGACTTCTTGAGGCAATGAATTCCAGTCTCCCACATGACAATTGAAAATGGTACATTCCGTGTCTCATGCCCCATCCCTCGTACCCCATCTGTGATGGCCATACGCCGACTTGGAGACATCCCCTATCCCACACAAATTTAGCACTCGGCGCTGCCGAATCATGTGCCACCGCTTCAAAGGTGAATAAAGTTCAAAGTTCAAGTGCAAAGTACATGCCCGACGTTCGTCGGTAATATATACGAGGACTATCGGGAAAGCAACGGGCGAAGTCCATTGATTTGGCCTGATTTCTGGATCTGTATCGGGTCCAACATCGCTAAAAGCTGCTGTGGAAACCCGACAGAAATCTGGTTTTTACCAACACGACATAAGTTTACGTTATAACTTATATCCGACCTCCCCGAGCACTGTGTTAGCAGAGATAAAAAGAAGTTCCAAACCTCAGCCGTCACCCTTGGGTGAAGCTTGCCCCGCACGCTGTCCCAATCAACTTTCTTTAAGTTAGGCACTTGGCCAACGATGACCACTGGTCGCTCGTTAGGGTCAGCTTTCGTGCTGACTGAAGAAAACTGGACGTCGGTGGTCGCCATGTTCTCCACCTAGAGGGCAAAGGTCGCAAGGTTGGACTAAAAAAAGAACCTCACATTTGTAAACGATCGAATCCACTTCCAGGTTTTTTCAAACTCTCAAAAGAATCATCGTCAATGATTTCAAATCACCAAGCATAATCTCCAATATTTTTATTGACCTTTTTTTTCATTTTCTAAATCTGTATTGTCGAGAGAAAAAACTTAAACGTTGCAACCGTTTGTCGTATACGCAGATCCGTATGCTCTACTCCTGGCACTCCTGGAGGGCACGAATGGTGGCGTACGCGTGCAGTGTACAAGGTAAAGAAACACCTAACATAACTTTGTGTATAGGGGAGACTAAACAGTTGCAGTGTCTGTAAGTGATATATGTAATCCTATGGGAAAATGGAGAAAAAGATGGTGTCATCATCTCAAGTGTTGTGTAACAGTGTGGTTCAAGGAGTGGGGGATGTCTCCGAGTGGCGAGTATGGCTAGTAATAGTAGTATGGCCATCACAGGCGGGCCATGACAGGCGGGCCACGACAGACGGAATGTACCATTTCATGTGTGTAGGGGTGTGCGGCCCCAAACAGAACGGCGTGGAGGACAGTATGCAGAGCTAGCGGCGCCACTCATTCCCAGATTATGTGAGGATGAGTGAGTGGGGGTGTACAGCTGTAGGAAGTGCAAAATCGATCGTACGAAATGGAACAAAATCGAACGAAATGGAATTAAGTGGATGGATGAACTTTATTCCTCGACAGTTGTACATGGTACAATGTATGGCAAGAATGACAAAGCAATTTATAAGCATAGTCTATTCTAAATACTATGACTATAGGGATATGGACGTAAAAGGCGTAATGACATATTGTGTGTTAAACGTTTCCGTCTGTTACAATACATTCTCTCTTTTGTAAAGCGCTACAAATGCATTGGCTTAAGTACGTAGATATATATAAGTAGCTTGAAAATGTCTGTGTTTGTCTTTGGCGAGTTTTTTGGATACTAGATTTACAGGTGATCATATTTTCGCCTATCTACACATTCTACAGTACTTGTATAGGCTGGACATTAGAAAATGATATTCATCTTCGACGCTATCTTGACATGAGGGACATCGTCTCTGGTTGGCTAAATTACATTATAATACCGACCTTTTTCTATTTCTAGGCTAGGCAGTGTGCACGCACTGATTCTTAATTTGTTATATCAACTAAAAAAGATTAATTACGAATTGATGAAATATGATTTATTTTCCATTGTGAAATTGAACGAAGCAGAATGAATTTGAACGAAAATAAACGAAATGGAATTAAATAAAACGAAATGGATCAAATTGAACGAAATCGAACGAAGTGGAATTAAATGGATCCTGAATGAAATTGATCAAATTGGAATTTCGGCAGGGAGTCTGCCCAAATCACCCGGCTAAGTCGGACCACCGCGGACGGCTTCGTGGCTCCGCCAGGCGACCGATCAGGGTGCGTGAGGTGTCAGGCGGCCCCGATGGTAGCGGGGGTGGCGGCGTGACGGGCTCGGGCGGGGACCGGCTACGGTGTGGGCGGTCGGCGGGAGAGGTCGCCTCTGGCCTCCGATGTGACCAAGTTGCGGTGGTTTACATTGAAAAGAATGTTGCTCAATCTACCTTGAGAAAGTGGTCATTTTTTTACTGGGTCGGGAAATGATGGCGAGAAATCGCACACTCTCTCGCCAGTCGTTTTGTTACCCCGCCGACAAGGCTGCCACTCCCCGCGAGGGCAGCCAGAGATCGACAACCGGCTTGGAAGGCGGCCGCTCCTCCACTCTTGCGGGTGAAGACGACCGTGCCGAGGGCGACCGGAACGAGCGCCGGGGCAATCCTCCGTGGAGGCGAAGCCCGGGTCCGTCTTTCTCCTCGGAGGAGCGACCCGGCCCAAAGGCAACGGCTTGCCCCTTCCGTCTGCGTGCGAGTAAGCCTTGCGGACTCGGTGGTCGGAGACCCGGCCGTCCGCCTCCTCGGCGAACAGTCGGTCATGAGAGTGCGGGAACGTTCCTGCATGACGGGACGGCTCGGGTGTTGAAGGGAAGCAACGGTCAGGTGTGGCCGGGAATTCTGCGTTCAGGCTCCCGAGGGTTCGAGGCCACTTTTACGGCGCGATCCCACCTTACGGCAGCGACGGACTCGGCGGTCTGCCGGTGTCTCTCGCGTGTCCTCTCTCCCTTGTGGGATTTAGAGTGCACGGCGTGAGCGCCGCGGCGTGGCGTGGCGGGACATACGGTGGGCTGTCCTCTCGATCGGGCCGGCAACGGTCTGGAGGAGCGCCACCGTCCCCGCACTTTAAACCGCATCAGTACATCCTTCGGCCTGCACGGGCCTGCCGCCTTTTAACTGCACATCGGAACGGGTCGGCCACCGTCCCCGCACTTACACCGCATCGGTACGGCCTGCACGGGCCTGCCACCCCTTAACTGCACATCGGACCGGGGTCGGCCACCGTCGGCCACCGTCCCCACACTTACACCGCATCGGTACGGCCTGCACGGGCCTGCCGCCCCTTAACTGCACATCGGAACGGGGTCGAACACCATCCCCGCACTTACACCGCATCGGTACGGCCTGCACGGGCCTGCCGCCCCTTAACTGCACATCGGAACGGGGTCGGCCACCGTCCCCGCACTTTACACCGCATCGGTACGGCCTGCACGGGCCTGCCGCCCCTTAACTGCACATCGGACCAGGTGGACACCGTCGGCCACCGTCCCCGCACTTACAACGCATCGGTACGGCCTGCACGGGCCTGCCGCCCCTTAACTGCACATCGGAACGGGGTCGGACACCGTCCACGCACTTGCATCGGTACGGCCTGCACGGGTCTGCCGCCCCTTAACTGCACATCGGACCAGGTGGACACCGTCGGCCACCGTCCCCGCACTTACAACGCATCGGTACGGCCTGCACGGGCCTGCCGCCCCTTAACTGCACATCGGAACGGGGTCGGACACCGTCCACGCACTTGCATCGGTACGGCCTGCACGGGTCTGCCGCCCCTTAACTGCACATCGGAACGGGGTCGGCCACCGTCCCCGCACTTACACCGCATCGGTACGGCCTGCACGGGCCTGCCGCCCCTTAACTGCACATCGGAACGGGTCGGCCACCGTCACCGCACTTTATACCGCATCGGTACGGCCTGCACGGGCCTGCCGCCCCTTAACTGCACATCAGACCAGGGTCGGCCACCGTCCCCGCACTTAAACCGCATCGGTACGGCCTTCACAGGCCTGCCGCCCTTTACCTGCACATCGGAACGAGGTAGGCCACCGTCCACGCACCGATACTAATTCGGGCGGCAGCGGGCAGGCCAGGGCAGCCCAGCGCACACAGGCACGGACTCTGACATCGGAACGGCGCTCCTCCCTCAGGACAGGCCTCAGCACCAAGGACATACATCGCCGGCGGACTAGACTTTTTCCCCGCGGGAGAGCGGTATCGCCTCGGGAGCTATAATAGGTTTGAATACCAGGCTACTCCAGGAGGCGCCAAGCATATCGTTGCTTTCTCGGCTGGATTCTGACTTAGAGGCGTTCAGTCATAATCCCTTAGATGGTAGCCTCGCACCATCGGCTCATCAACCGAGCGCCTGAACCAAATGTCTGAACCTGCGCCGGTTCCTCTCGTACTGAGCAAGATTACCATCGCAACAACACTTCATCAATAGGGTAAAACTAACCTGTCTCACGACGGTCTTAACCGGGGCCCAGCCCGACGTCTCCGGGTTCGCTTTCCTTGCCCACTGGACGACCCGGTGCGAGGCCGGGCGCCCATCTCAGCGTTCGCGAATTAAATGTGCCTTTCGGGCGTGGGCGGCCCGCGTGGGCGGCCCGCGCCCTAGGTTTCGGCTCTCAACGCGGCGGCCCTCCTACTCGTCGTGGCTTGGCTCGGCCGGAGCATACTGCCGCGACGGCCGGGCATGTACTCGACGCTCCGGCGCATCCATTTTCAGGGCTAGTTGATTCGGCAGGTGAGTTGTTACACACTCCTTAGCGGATTCCGACTTCCATGGCCTCCGTCCTGTTGTCTGTATCGACCAATACCTTTTCTGGGGCCTGATGAGCGTCCGCATCGGGCGCCTTACTTAACCCGGCGTTCGGTTCATCCCGCAGCACCAGTTCTGCTTACCACTTGCATTCAAGGCCCGGCTCCACTCGAGCGGCGACGGCAGGGATCCCACTCGGACCGACGGACGGCCCTTCACCTTCATTGTCCCTCTTGGTTTTGTACTATATCCGTGTTTTAGGACGGGTCGGGTGGGCGACCGGACATCGCCGCTGATTTCGGCCGCCCTGCAGCTGCCTGGCGCACCCGTCGCCGACGACGCGCGGGCCGTTGTAACGCACTGGCTATGGGAACAGTCCGTCTCGGTGGAAACAACACGCGAAGGGGCCAGTGCCCGGCCCCTGTCCCTGCCCCGAAAGGCGTGGGGCAGCGTGGCGGTCGATTGCTTGTCCTCGGTCCGACAGCGGGCGCAGCGAGACCCGAAGGCACCAGGCACATTCCACGGGGACGTGGCCGCCGTCGAACCGGTCGCAGCGCTCCGCACGGAAGAAGTTTGGCGAGTCTGCACACCTCGACGCCGGCCGATCGGTCTTGCGATCAATGCTCGGCCGGCGGAGTGCTGACAGACGTCCTGGACAGCGCAGGCAAAGAGCCAGGAGCGCCCATGCTGACCCGCTTGGCGGCGGACCCGGCAGCTCCCTTGAAGCTTTGTCGGGTGCCTCGAGTTTCCGTCGTTCCCTACCCTGCTAAACCAGCGAGCCACCCCGAGTAGCCTCGTCGAGGACGGAGTCAGGTCCTCCCGGTGAAAAGTTTGGGCGGGTGAGCGCAACTGGGGCCGCAAACATCCTGGCGGAGGGGCGTCGCGTCGTGAGTCTCCGTGGGGTAACAGGTCAACTCGCCCCAAGTCCAACAATTTACTACCAGCTCGCCCACTTCTAAATATTACTTTACATGCTAAGAAAGCCTTGTGACTCTAATTTCAACCTTCTCTTCTCTGCGCATTTAACGCTGATGAATGCCGGGGGCGCCGGCGGGCCATGTTGCATGTCTAGCCGGGTGAGACTAGAGCTAGCGGCCGTACACGGTGGCACGGCGGGCCGACATGCCGACCGGGTCCGCCAGCCGAGTACGTTGCTAAATACGTGCTCAGCAAAAAAGAAATGTTGAATTAGAGTCACACCGTTTTGTTAGCACATGTACAAGTAATACTAGTATTTAGAAGTAGGATTCATGCATATAAAACCAGTATTAGTAGGCATCCTTCCATCTTTTCAGATGATGGTAGAACTCTGGATTCGGCAACTTCTCATGTGGCTCTGAAGTCCAATCCTGGCGTGACAGTCTCGTCCACAGTTTGGACATCAGAGGAGATCTAAGGTTGCTGTCTCTCTTTCCTTCTTTGTCTTCTCTGCTCTATAAAACCAGTATAAAACCAAGTTTAATAAGCCCTAATTTGGGGCGAGTTGGTAGTGAATAGTTAGGGCGAGTTGGACTTGGGGCGAGTTGACTAGGATTCGTCTGCGTGGTATGGTTGAGTGAGTCTCACGGCGGGGCCTAGGTGAGACGGCTCTTCTCTTGCACCCCGGTACGATGTTGTGGTCTGTGCCTCGATGCAATCGGTTTAGCGGGCGAGTGACCTATCCTTAAACGTCGGACTTCGAGCGGGTGTCCCGCAGCCCAATGCCTCCTTCGGGCAGAGGGCGAGAACTGCTCTCGGTCGCCGCCGGCCAGCCACCAGCGACGACTGGTTGTTACACTCCCCAAGGTCTTCAAAAGAAGGGCGGGCGCAATCGACCCCGTCATTCCTGGCCCGGGCCGGCCGGAGTCCAGGGGCCGCGGCGGTCTTCCCGGCGGGTACCGGTTCGCACTCTGCGGCCCAGGGTCAGTCCCGGGGCAACGTCTGGCCGAGGGTCGGTTTTACCTTCAATCGCGTCAAGCCTCTCTCTGTTCTTCATGACAGAGCTCGAGATATAACGGTTTCCAAATTAATGGTGAACTGTATATTGTATTTTTCATACATACATGTTGTCAATCTATAACTAGACTTTTTAGACTCTACACTACCCATGTACTATTACACGTAACAGTATTCCCAGTATCTATATTAACACCGGTGTGCTTGTTAAACCATGCCCCCAGGTCATGCTTAGGTCAGACTGCCAGGACTGGCTGAAATTGAACTTATCTCAAAGAGCCAAGCCCCCAGGACATTGTCGGAGTGCCAGGAGAGGCTGAAATTCAAAATGCTGACTCTTTACTATGAAAAAGCATTTATAACTGGACCTTTTGGTCTCTGTCATTTTCATAACACTCATACTATTATTTCAATATCTATCAGCAGTGTGCTATAAATGCAATGGGTGTGAAATATCCTTTTGAATACTACCTATTACTAGTATCAGTATTATAAAATGCCCTGTGCTTCACATGCATCAAGGATGCAATCATAAAAACAACATCTACATGTATAGTGATTGACATCCAGGGTGGAAAGAACTTTACTTCAGGATAGGAACACAGACTTTCTTTATTTTAGCTGACTTAAAAAAGGCACAATGATGAAATTAACAGCATACCTATACTTATTATAGAAAAGTCATATCAAAGATGTTTTTCCATACATAGAATAAGATAAATATACACATTAAATTGTGTCACTTTCTCCAAAAGTGTATACGACCGGCTATCATGCTCCTGACATCAATGATGCAATTAACTTTATATAAGGAAAGCAAACGGTGAAAAATCACATCAAAGATGTTTTCCATACATGGATATTCACATTGATTTGCTGTAACTTTCTCCGTATACAACCGGCTACCATACTCCTGATATCAATGATGCATTAATCTCGATTGGAAGATGACATGGCATTGACAGCACGCTGTCTAACTTGTTCTGTAAAAATTTGTCACCTTTACATAATGTTCACTAATATAAGTAAGTGGACTGCTGCTATTATAACAACTTGTTATTGAGGATCTCCCATACCATGCTTCTTCTGAAGTAGGCCATGTGTGTCTGTAAGGAGAAATACAGTACTTGTTTGTCACTGTTTGTACATTATAAGTTATCATTAAGGTAGATGGGTATTCCAACAATCATGGATGGGAGACAATGAAAAAACTATGAAATGTATTCAAATTGAACTGTTATAATGAATTCACAGTGCCACAACTGGCCAAGATAGTGGGAATATGGTATGAATCCAGCATACTACCATATTTTCCTCAAACCCTCAAACATAGATTGCAAACACTATTTTAGTAAGATCTAGATACCAACTTACATAGCCCTTTTTATCATAAGCCAAGGCGAACATATTCATAGAATCATAGAGCAGAATGATGCCTACCTGGTCAAAGATTATGCTTGTGTCCCAACTGGCGTACTCAGCGAATTTACAGGCAAACACTCAACAGTCACTAGCATTCATCTGCTGTTGGATGTTCTGCAGAAGAAACAGAGATCCCAACAGTATCAGATAGACCTACAGACTCTTGTCTAAAGCACATCCTAAAATAACAAGCAAACTGATAGTTTTACCTCAGGATACTGTGATGTCCAATCAGACAAGTCCAAGTTGCTTTCCTTATTGTCCTTGTGCTCTGCTTGTTGGTAATCTGTTGGTGATAAAGTAAAAACAAAGCAAAGGTTTAGACAGCAGTATTTTAATGTTCTCAGTCGAAATGTTTTCTGGATAGTGAAGCTACATGTACACTTTGTATGGTGAACAATCCCATTGCATGGTAAAAGACAAAATAAATCAACCCATCCCACCCATGGAGTCATAATACTTGATGCATTTGCTTCTCATGCCCAATACCTGAACACAACACATAAATAACAAAGTTAACACAGAATACCAAAACATAGGGCTATGGACACTTTACATCTGTTTAGGAAGTAAAAGACTCATTGTAACAAGTTATACACCCACCTGAATATTACCTCTGTCCATAACCATATTCATGTTAACATTGATGATCTGTTGAAGATAAAGAAAAACAATCTTTAAACCATGTAAATTGAAACCTTCATTGTACATTTATATGTTAAACAAATGGATTTAACTTTTGTTTTATGTTTGTGAGGAATTAATTTCATGTTAGGAGGGTTCAACTTCATGGTTGAAAGTCATGTCTCATGTGTAATGCTATGAGTTTGCAGTTAAAATGATGAACATAGCACAACTGCTGATAAATCAAAATTTACAACATATGCCACAAACACACATATATAATACATGGGCCTCCTACCATATAGCACAAACGCTGAGTATCATTCAAGTGTTGTTGGTATTTGAATGTCCACACAAATGGACTTACATCCTAGTCTCTATATTTTCTTACTCACTGTGAGTAAAAAGATTTTCTACAAGGTACATGAACACATAAGCGTGCTTACTTTGTCGTTAAGCCAGTTGAGTTCAGCTAAAGTGCACATGCACCCTATATTTCAAGCCCAGAAAGTACTTGTAAGTATAATAGTTGGTAAAAGCAAGAGGCCTCTATTAAGCTTTCTCAGTGAAAAAATTCTACAGGCAAAATTACCTCATTACCCAGCTTGTTTTTCCAGCCAGTCGTATGTGTCTTGCAGAGCCATAGTTATACCCTAGGACAGGAGCACAAAAGTAAATACAACACATTCAATATCAAGAAATGATCAATACTTGGGACCTGGGACTTAGACCTTAGGTCCTTGGATGTCAGAGATGTACAAAGAACATTTTTATAGTAGAACACATTGTGAACCATTTCTAAACCTAATACAATTATATGATTTACGGTACATCAAGCAAATCTGCTTTAAATAGTATTCATCACCCTTTACAGTGGTACCCAATATGCTATGATCATTGGTGGTGTCAGGGGTAGGGCATCATGGAGAGCTTGTTAATTATCATTTAAAATGACGTCATATGTTACTGTAATGTAACTACTTGCTGTACATTTGATTAGGGCTGATTTCGTGTCACTGTATAATTTTGAAATTCCTAAACTTCTGTTTTGTGACTTAAACTCACTATAAGCAGCCAGAAGAGCAAATGAAACATGCATGTTGTGATCTGAATACTTAACTATAAATTATTATGTAACTTTTATAAGAATATAACGTTACGTTATAATGATTAATACTAAATTTTACAGATCATGATCAGAATCATAGGACTAGAAAAATAACTAGTAGTTAATTAATGAATTTAGATTGTGGATGTCTCCTTGCCCCAAGTAGAAGTGCATTGCACACAATTTTAATTAAAAATAAAAATAATTTTACCTTGAAGAACTGCAAGATGGATCTTTTACATTGCTGTTCATAGCTTTGTTGTTGTTGTTTCGCCAGACGTGGTCTCTCTATAGGCGTAGTACGATCTTCTGCTCCAAAATGAGTCATAGTACAGTCATATTATGGCAAACCAGGCCATGAAACATGCCATCGTAATGCTGACGAATCATAAAACCTCACGTAGTACATAAAACGACATAAACTTCCAGCAGAATTAAGGGTTATCACGTCAAATTCCGTCCTCACTACTCTGTTCTCGCCATCCGAAGCCGCCATCTTGGTCTGTGAAGTTGCAGTGACGTAATATGGCCACCACAGGCGATTTGGCCGCCACAGACGATGTCCCGGATGTAGGGCCACGACAGACGAAATATACTGTATACTCTTGCTCGGAGTAGATCCCAGATGGGTTCAAGGGCCTCTTTACTGGCCATTGGTCTCACACGGCAATTAAGCCATCCCATTGGATCACGAACCTTTCATGGCCGTAATTCCAATAAGCTAGTTCGGAGTTGTTACTACGCATGTGCAGTGTCACAGGTGAAGGCCCCCGAGACGTGAACAAAGCCAGTCAGGGCGTTGTTATGCAAATCTAGACAGTTGTTATGCAAATCTAAACAATGTCCAGGCGAGCACTGTATACGAGCCGGGGGGCCTTCACCTTTGACACTGCACATGCGTAGTAACAACTCCGAACTAGCTTATAAAGACGCAGCGTTTTCGGAGATGCACACACGTTCTTTAGACAAGGAAAATAATGTCACCAAACTAGTACTTGGAGAAGATTAGGAGTATATTTTCGGTTGAGACATCTGTTGGGTGGGTCTGTATGTATGTCAAGAGCACAACTCAAGAATTTAGCTTTTATGAATCTTTATGATTTTCGGTAGGTGTGTAGTGGTTGTGCAAAGGAATGTCCACTTCGAAAATGGCTCACCTTGCGTTTTTCAACAGTACTGCAGCAGACTTTTAATTTTTGTGTGTTTGTATGTAGGCAAAAAAAGTGATGGAAACGTTGATGGATCTTCATGATTTTCAGTAGGTGTGTAGATGTTGTGGGAACGGAGGTCAAGTTCAAAAATCGTTTCCCTGGCATTTTCCGTCAGTACTGCAGCAGGCTTTGTGTGTATGTTTATTTCTATGTGGACAACATAACTCAAAAAGCTGTCGATGGTTCTGCATGATATTTAGTGGATGGGTAGGGTTTACAGAAAGGAAAGTCAAGTTCGATAATGGACCTTCTAGCGGGTAGCTAAGGTACTGCAGCGGAGCTTCAAAATTTTGGGGCATATTTTCTGAAAGTGCTATGGTCATGAGTTTTGTGTGGTAGATACATGTAGTTCATGCCACAGGAAGTAAGTTGTGTGAGTTTGGGGCCCCTAGCGGCTTGTTTGAAACTGCAGTGGCTGTTTTTGTTTTGACCTTTGAAAGGAGTCGACAGATCATTGTGATGTTTGGTATGTAGAGAGCTCAGATGGTGCTTTACATAATCAATGACTAATTATGCAAATCAGGAGCTAATTTGCATAATTAGAAAAGAAAGTTTGTAAATCCACTGTAACTCATAATGGGACATGTGACAGTGTTCCCGAATACAGCTCAGGCCTTGCCTAAAAGTATAAATAAACAGATGGGGCATATAAATAAACAGATAGGGCATACAAATAAACAGATGGGACACTCACTACACTCCAAGCAGAGGTGTGGGTCCGGTTGGTTTTTAACGTGTTCAGTTTAGGTATTTTTGTCCAACACACGGTTGGCGACATAACTAAAAGGGGACAAAATAGAAAGCCTGACAAAAACACCTAAAAACACGTCAAAAACCAAAACTGCACCAAAACTTCACCACTACTAGGTATGGAAAAGTCACATGTACTATGTCTTTCAAAATGTGGATGATATGGAATAAAGATTTATTCTATTCATACATATATATATTGACTGTACCATTTCATCATCACTTTCAATATTTTTCATGACCAGCCCCCATCATAACTTCCAAACGGTATGGCCTGGTGTATGATCAAATTTGCAGGGGGTGATAAGCATGTAAATATTAATCACTCTCCATAATAAGCCTTGATTATTTGGAGAAGATAATGTGTTCGTGGAACTCTAGTTATATCTTTGGTTAAAGTAATATGCCCTGTGCATGTTGTTTTCATATACACCTGAATAGAATGCACGAAATTGATTTTATTTGATACTAAATCCTTTGTGTTGGCTGGGAAGAAAGGGGTAGTATTTGTAACATCTCGGTTAAAATCTCATTGGATAAGCAGCCCCCCCCCCCCGCAAAGACGTCCACATTGATACATGTACCACTGTTTTGTGGTTCTTTGTCATAGCCATAACTTCATGGGAACATCTAATTTCTATTGTATTTTATTTTATTCAAATTGCAATTCACCTGTACCTACATGTATATCTCCATACTCCATACTCAAAAGTAAGGGACTTCACATTGGACATATCAGTACACACACACACATATGATTTTTAAAAGCATTTTTTTTTGTGATACAATTGAAAGCAAATGTTCATCCCTTTCAGATTGTAAACCATGGTATGTCCTGTGTCTCTGCATCGAGTGACTCTGAGACTATGGCGCTCTGTGTACGTAGTTGGCAGACCTACATGTAATGCTGCAGGTAGACAGTGGTTGTCTCGGAATCAAAGATTGTCTACTTCTGCCGGACATCATGGAGGAAGGACTTCTGCCAGGGTTGGCTGGGGGAAAGTTGTACTGCTAAGTGTGCCACTGGCTGGAATGGCATATTATTTAACTCTCGACAGAGTTGGCCAAAGGAGATTCTGGATAACGATCAATGGTAGTGTACGTTTTATCAGGTAAGCATGCAGATAAGTGAAAGTGTTTTTTGCATGTTTTTATGTATGCATGTACAAACAATGTATTACTTTTATCTATCATGGGTTAATATTGACCAATTTAGGCCATAACTACAAATTGTTACATGCTTGTGATTGAATGGTTGTAAAATATGATACTGAATTTTAGTCTTACTGATTCTTCAAGTCTAATCCTTCCTTAAATGGCTGTAGTAGCATACTACATGTATTTGTTCTCCCCACATCAGGTCACTGTACCTTGGCCTGTTGATATCGCTGGATTACAAGTATTCACTGTTGGGATTGGCAGAGGTGAGTTTCTACCACTATAGTATCAGGAAGACGTTCGTAAGGGACTGTACGAAATTTAGCAGGGGGGAGGGCCGGTGCGTACGGGGGGAGGGCCAAGGAAAAAATGCCTGGGGGAGGGCCAAGGAAAAAAAATTGGCTTGGGGGGGAGGGCCAAGGAATTTTTTTCTCAGAGTTAGCAATATCTTAGCATAAGTCTACCAGCAAGATTTGCCCCTCAAAATGCAGGAAATAGCGTTTCAGTAGGTCAAGATTTAAAAATTTCCCAGGCCGCGGGAACCATGCCTGCCGACTCACCAAGAATCGTCAGCGAAAAATTTGTACGTCGGGAGGGCGTTGTCCCCCAAATACCAGCAAACTTTGCTCATAAAAATGCAGAAAATAGTGTTTTAGGGGTAAAATAACAGTCCGTGTTGTAGCCACTGTACATCATTCCATCATTTGATGGAATTTTGCTGCTCATGACGGACCAAAAATTCTGCCTTTTCTGTCATATTGACGGACAAAATCGGCGTGAACAGATACATGTATAGACAGACCGAATTGTGATCATTCAATAAAGTTATCTTTCCCCGCCGCCCTCCATACAAAATTTCCTACCGCCCTCTCTGTTTTGTGTCATTTTTTATGTATATAAATAGTTTGGGGGCAGTTTTAGTGTTTCAGAAAGGGGGGAGGGCCAAGGAAAAAAAATTGGTAGCTGGGGGGGAGGGCCAGGGAAAAAAATTCGGCAAGGGGGGATGGCCAGGGAATTTTTTTCGGACCCAACATCCCACGCACCGGCATGGTTGCTGAGGACAGGTGGTTCTGACAAGTTGGCTGGTTGAACAAAAAAACCTTACATTTGCACAAAAGACACTTTAGTTCCCAGGAAACATATCTACAAGAGATACACCCCATAGACTTGTAGTCTTGTTTATAATCCCCATGCTGCTATGTAAACAAATTTCAATAAACCATTATTTGACCATCAGAACTGTGTTAAGCAATCAAATCTGTTTTTTTGGTAGTTGTCTGTTCCTTGTACCACCAAAACAAGTGCATTCAGTTTCTTTATGTCAGAATTCCAACTAGTTCAATTTGTACTTTGCATAGTATTTAATATGTGCTTTGAACACTGATTTTGACTGATGACACAAAAAAGGGACAGTAACAGATTTTAACTAATTCAACCGCATATATCTTTACAATGCTGTTTCTGGTATTGTTGTGAAGAGTTTTTTGTCCCTTCTATCAGGACAGTTTGGAGTATCGACAGCAGCTTCAGGGCTGTCACCAGCGTGCAGCAGACAGGATTGTGTATGGGGCAGTCATGAACGGAGGGTTGTACATCAAGCTGGGCCAAGGACTGGTATCCTTCAATCACATCCTGCCCAAGGAGTACACAGACACACTTCAGGTCTTACAAGACAAGGTAACACCTCCACATGGTTGTATTGATTTGGAGGGTGGGGCTGGAGAAGGAGCTGTATAAAATGGAAGTGTAGCCACTTCATCTTATCTGGTGTGTGCCCAGGCTTAGGTCTGGTTCTTATAAACAAACTAAAAATCAACACTTTGGTTTACCCCTATGCACCACCTGTAAGAGGATGAGTGAGTGGCTGTGAGTGTATGCTCCTTACCCTTTGAGGCTTTACCGATTTTGAACTTTGTGAATGAGTTTGATTCAAACGTATACCAGCTCATAGTAAAATTCCTCTGCCAGCAGACTCCTTCCAGCCACCTTTCTTGACGCGTCCACACTGTTCTATCCTCAGCTGTGTAGTGGCATCTACATGTAGGCTACTATGGCAAGGTTGCCATACAATTTTCACTCTTTGTTGGTCCTGAGCCTTATCAGAGCCCGTAGGTTGCATTTCCTTGCTTGGTTACATATCATTTTACAGAGATACAGAAGCAGCAAAGCTGGGGCATGGTTATTCCCGCCATTTTGTGAAGAATAACATGTGGAGTGTACACAAGTTTGGGACCAATCTGGTTGTCCGAAAACGAGTGTTAACGCATTTGCCTAATCGGATAGAAAAATTCTGAACCAATTCAATGATTGAACTGGTCCGATTTTTTGAGTGTGAACGGGGTCTGATTATACCTCCAGTTTCCTTGACTCGTGTACATACCTCAGACGTTACTGATGCTGCATTAGAAGATCCCTTTAGATTATTTTTTTTTCTAATTTGCCTGTAATGCATATGGCTAGTGGCAATATTATAAGGGTAGAAGTTATCTATTCTATTGAAATTTTGATTTCCGCAAGTAACTATGTGACAGGCAAAGCTGTTAGCTGATACACAGTACTTTATTCTTTGTTGCCTCCTGCCTTGGTTGATGTTTGTAGGCTCTGGTACGGAGGTATAAAGAAGTGGATACCCTGTTCCTGGAAGACTTCAACACCACACCAGACAACATGTTTGCTGAGTTTGATGATGAACCCATAGCAGCTGCCAGTCTGGCACAGGTGCACAGAGCTGTCACTCTAGATGGACAAGAAGTAGCTGTCAAGGTGGGTTCTTTCACATTGGATAACTTTACAAGAAACACATGTTAATGATCAAATTCCACAGCCACCTTTGGGGCATGGCAACATTATTGATGAAATTGAATATTATGGCTGATTACAAGCCCAGAGGACCAGGTACAAAAACTGGGCCTGTTCCTGTTTATACAGACGAAGCCACTTAATTGCACCCCGGATAAACGCACATTCCATTTAATTACACCAAATCCCAAAATTCCAAACAGGTTCCCATTCACTGCATTGTTAGTGACTCCGCATATCTGCACCGCACATTGTCACCAATGCCGGATAACTGCACCAAAATTTTTGAAAATCCTTGACAAGTTGACTTAAAAGGTGTGCTAAAAATCGGCAAACGCAGTACAAATGAGCCGATACCTGCCGGTGTAAAGGCGCAATACCACCAATATGTATAAAACTGTTTTGAATAACAAAAGCAGGCCGTCTCCATTGACAGTCACGTTGATAGGAATCGCATGGGAGGTCCCGAGCGGGTCACAGGGCGTGTAGGAACCATTAAGAGACGCATGCCTACCAAAGGCGGCATCACGCTTGGGCATTTCGCATTATTGCGCCAGCCGGATAATTGCACCAAAAACGCTGACAAATGGATGGTGCAGTTAAGCGGATTCTACTGTATAACAAAACCGGTATCATATTCATAACAGTAAGGCGTAGGACAGGCAAGAAAGGAGAACTGAGTATTGAAGTGCCTGGTGTCCCGTCATCATCCCCTAAAGCTGTTGTTGAAGATATCGACTCCCATCTGGCAGCAGCATCACAACAGCACGTGCCGCTGCAACTGGAAGAGCTCCCAGCCTACCTTCCTGCTCCAGCACCAGCACCCTCTGTCTCGTTTTGGGATATGTTTCATAGGTTGAAGAATATTAAAATGGGAAAAGCCACCCGTTGACATCTCACCCAGAATCATCTGTGAGTTTGCCTTCGAACTGAGTCAACCGCTGTGTAACATAATGAACACGTCGGTCAGTCAAGGTGTGGTACCTGACGCTTAGAAGGATGCAGACGTGGTCCCAGTTCCCAAGGAGACGCTGCCAAGCCTGACGAAGCTCAGACCTATCTCCTTGACATCGATCTTCACGAAAGTGTGCAAGGGATTTGTCACGGACTGGTGTCTTAGCGACATTCTTCCAAGTATTGATCCACAACAATATGGTTCACTCCGTGGTCGCTGTACCACACATTACATGACTCATCTCACGCACAAGTTGATAGAAGCAGCGGACAGACCCGGCCACGTGACCACACTTGTACTTACCGACTTCTCGCGTGCGTTCGACTCTGTACACCACAAGACCGCCATCAATAAACTGATCGATCTCGGCGTCCGCCCATCACTCATGCCATGGGTCAGCAGCTTCATCTCGGGTAGACGACAGAGAGTCAGGTACCGTGGAGCATTGTCGGACTGGCAAACGCTAACATGTGGTGTTCCACAAGGCACTAAATTGGGCCCGCTGGTTTTCTTAGCCCTAGTAAATGACGTTGTCCCTGCCAACGAGACAACAGCAGACGCCTACAAATATGTTGACGACATGTCCTTATCAGAATCGCGACATGTGACGAAACCGACATCTATCCAAGACGACATGGATGCCCTTGCCCGGTGGACTGAAGAAAATCACATAACTTTAAACCCCTCAAAATGCAAAGTCCTTCTTTTTTGCTTTATGGGCAACCCATCACCACCCCCGGAGATTACAGTCGGTCCTACACAACTGGAAGTGGTTGACTTTGCACGAATCCTGGGTGTGATCATGCAGAACAATTTGAAGTGGACGAAACATGTTGTCATGATTGTTGGTAGAAGTAGTTGCAGACTGTATATGCTAAGAACCCTCCGTGAACAGGGCCTGGACTCTCATGACCTGGTGTTAGTGTACATCGGATTCGTACGCCCAGTGTTGGAGTACGCCTGCCAAGTATGGCACCCGGGACTGACTGTCGCAGAGTCGGAGTCGATTGAAAGGGTTCAGAAAAGGGCATGTAAGATTATCCTTGGCCGGTCTTACACCAGCTACAACTCAGCCCTACCAACACTCTCCTCGACACCGCTATCTCAACGATGACGTGAACTCTGCCGAAACTTCGCACTGCTTATGCTAAAGTCCCCTGTCTTCAGGAACTGGCTGCCCCCTTCTCGTGGTGACATCAGCACCAGAGACACTAGACAGAAACACTTATTGGCAACCACCAGAACTAGAACAAATAGATTCAAGAACAGTCCAATCCTTTATATGACCCATCTTTTGAATGAACAGTGACATCTTAACTTACACATATGTTCATTGTTGTGAATAAGTCTCGCCTTTACACATTAATGCAGACCATTACTGATCTGACCAGTAATGTTCTAACTGCTTAATTGCCTTTTAGAATCGTAATGTCTCTGCCAATTGAAAGTATTATTTGTATAAGGCTGCACCAAGTAATTTTTATGGATGACGTCCTTTGGACACCCTGAATCTAATGCGAGAGCGCGAAAAAAAAACAAGAAGGGCCGAAAAAAACAAGATGCCCAGGTTTGAAATATAATAGTCGACGACACATGTTAGGACACAAATTGAATGAGAGAACACAGTGTAACAATTTCATTCATCATGAAAATAGCAATGATTTGAATAAATCAGTTGAAGTTGAACAGCAGTTGTTGTCCTGTCCTGTTTCTTTCCATATCCTATTGATTTTGCAGGCCTGCAGAAACATATAGTATATGAAAAAAGGCAAAATTAGTTGCTGGTTAACTCTTCGCATGCATTAGTACATTTCTACCTATGCTTTAGAAATCCTAATGAATAATAGCAATTATTCAAGGGCCAAATATGGACCAAAATGATAGAAATAAAAAAAGCACATATTTCCCCAACAAGTATAAATAACCAGAAACGAATAAATGATCATTATCCATGCAGAATACATGAATGCATTCATCTTACACTCCCCGTTCCCAGATTATAATTTTTTCGTACATGGTACTTGATCCAAAACAGACTAAAGGACGGAACTTTTCATACCTCAAAAACAGACTTGGGCCTACGAGCTTCAGTTGCGGCAGCTGTCTTGTCGACCTCCATGTGGATGAAACACCCGAACTGCTTGGTTGCCCGCCCCACCTGCAGGCCGGAGTAAACTTCAATGCCTCTCCCGATCTTCTCGTCATTGTAGAAGAAATGCACTGTAGCTGATCTTGACAAGACTTGCTTAAAATTGTACGGCCGAAACTCACTCGCCGCTACAAGTCTCTCGTACAGTTGCGCGAACGTCAGCTCTCCCTGACCGACATCGAGAGCGTACCAATCAACAACAACGTTGCCGCTCTTTTTCACTTTTATGCTCACATATTTAGCGACCGAACCCACATGACATACTTATATGCTTGATCTGACCAGTTTTGACTTTACTATTGACTTTTTCCGTGACCATGTCTTGATACTCAAAACGGCGCATATCACCGCCCCGTAGAGCGCCCGGTCTATTACGCCCGGCCCAACAACAGTCTACAGTATTCTAGACTAAATTCCGGGTTAGGTAGGCCTAGGGTTGGAGTTATCTGGACATGGTACAGTAGTATATGCCAACGATTTAAAAAAATCCTGTAAGCAGTTGAAAAATGTGCACTACTGACAGGATCACCCTGTCAGCAGTAAAAAAAATTGCACTGCTGTCAGGATATCCTGTCAGCAGTGCAATTTTTTCTACTGCTGACAGGATGATCCTGTCAGCAATGCAAACATTTCTACTGCTGACAGGATAATCCTGTCAATCGCCTTGGGCTTTCGCGTGACGAGTTTTACGTTAATCTTACGTGATTTGCGGCACTGTCGTAACTCTTTGGTCATAGTTACAGGAAGCGGAATTTCTTGTGTTTTTTTTCTGGGGACAGACCAAAATCAATGCGCGCGCGGACGTCATCCATAAAAATTACTTGGTGCAGCCTAAGCTGTAAATAGTTATTTTTTGAATACGACCTGTACAGCAAGTACACAATTCAGCAAGTTGGCTGCTATGTACTAACTGCCATGTTGTTTTAGTAATAAACCTTTCTATCTATCTAAAAAACACATTTTTTCCTACGCCTTACTGTTATGAATATGATACCGATTTTTGTGTTTCCGGTTTCCCCGACAGACCCTTGCAAAAACCTGCCAACCCTAGCCTTTTTTGGGGGTTGACCTCTAGCAAGGGACATGAAAGATTCAATCTGACATCTGAGTAATGAAGACTCAGAACAGAATACAAGTAGAAATTCAAATGTTTTTACAGACAAACTGGATTTCACACGCTGTTAATATATTAAGGTTTTGAACAGTTGAACATTGTACTTTTTTGCTCAGTTTATTGATATCTTTGTGCTTGTACAATCAATATCAGATTCTGTTTAATTACAATACTGTACTGTATAATTACACGACTGACAAGTATCTAATGCCAGCACAGAAAAGGACTAGAAATAGCCATACAGTCAAACCTGCCCAAGGCGACCCCCCGGGGGACCGAGGAAAAGTGGTTGCGTTGGGCAGGTGGTCGCCTTGAAGAGGATCGATTCTTACCCCATTTAACATTTTGTCAACATACAATAAAAGTAGAGACTGAGCTTTTATCTTTATGTAGTGTCCGTATACTGGGTTACGCTATTCAATACTAAAGTCTCATAGAGCATAACTTTTTAACTGCTTGTTGCTATCCAATACTTTAGAAAGTGCCAAGCATAGTATGACTTGTAGTAACAATTTTCTGTACTGAAAGGGGAAAAATTTGAAACTTGACAGATTGGCCCAAGTGCAACACACTGGTACACCCTGATCTTGGATTAGGGCTTAGGATATGGGTCATAATGTTAATCTACATGTTTGTGGCACTTCTTGACAATGTTCCATGTTGCTTGTCCCAGGTGCAGTATATTGACCTGCGAGACAGGTTTGATGGAGACATCCACACACTGGAGATTCTGCTGGACATCATAGGCTGGATTCACCCAAGCTTTGGATTCAAATGGGTGTTACAGGTACATGTATTGCTGTGTCTAGGACATGTATACTGCGGGTAAGGGGAAAACCCTGTATAGGTACCCGTACCTGTATAGGTACCCGTATGGGTATACCGGTATACCCCATTTGGGGCCCCAACAAGCCAGGAAACACGCTATGACGGCCGCCATATGTGGCACCCAGAACGGCTGTTTTTTATGGTCTCCACATTGATATATAAGACACAAACAGTTGACTATACTAGGTCAGAAAGTAGCTGAACAATCATATTTTACGATCTTTTGATTTCTATGAAGGATGGAGGTTTGTAAAATACGGAATTTGCGAAGTTCGTACGGAGCGCCTATCAGATTCGAACGTGCGAGCACCGATCTCGGAGACCTTTCAACTTAACCCTTCTGAAAAGAAATAGAAAAAACACCAAAACTATCAACCTTTCTGCTCTTCATTATCTTCAGATGCAATACTCATGATCTGTTTGGCTGGAGCTGCCAGCAAATCTGCGTAAAACCTACAGGAAACGCCCAGTTCTCGATGCACGGAAGGTCCGCCATGACACATGTGCGAATTAGCCGCTTAGACGGAAAGTAACCACTTATTGCGACACAAACATTACGGCCTTTCGGCGTGATTTGTCTGAAAATGCATTGCTCGGTCTCTGTCTTTAGCGTGAGGCATTTCCTGTAGATTTTCCGTATTAAACCGTTTCAAAACGGGTTTAGTTGAAGCTGAGTTGAAAGGTCTCCGAGATCGGTGCTCGCACGTTCTGACAGTCGCTCCGTACAAACTAAGCAACTTCGCAAATTCCGTATATTCCAAACCTCCGTCCTTCATAGAAATCAAAAGATCGTAAAATATGATTGTTCAGCTATTTTCTGACCGAGTATAGTCAACTGTTTGTGTCTTACTGTATATCAATGAGACCGTAAAAAACAGCCGTTCTGGGTGCCCCATATGGCGGCCGTCATAGCGTGTTTCCTGGCTTGTTGGGGCCCCAAATGGGGTATACCGGTATACCTATACAGGTATACGGGTATGGGTACCTATACAGGGTTTTCCCCTTACCCGTATACTGCATATTTGTATCATTTGGTATTTGCAATTATGTCCAGTATCACGGTGAAATGGCAAAAGTTGGCAGAAGTTGAAATCGGGTTACGTCATATCTATCATCGGGATTTTCCGTAAGCTATCGGATGAAATCTGATGCTATCTGAAGTTAGGAGTGACGTCATCCTAACTTCTGCCAGCGGCCGGGGGTGGCAGAAGTTGGCCGAAGTTAGAAATACGGTGTTGTCTGAACTTAGGAGTGACGTCATCCTAACTTCTGCCAGTGGCCGGGGGTGGCAGAAGTTAGCAGAAGTTAGAAATACGATGTTGTCTGCAGTTAGGAGTGATGGCATCCTAACTTCTGCCAGAGGCAGAAGTTGGCAGAAGTTAGGATGACACTTGCAAGGGTTACCAATAAGTCCTTGACCTCACTTTTTGTGGTCATTACTTTCCAGTCTACGTCCATTTGAAAATCAGTAGGTAAGACTAAGAGGTCAGAAAAACAAGGTTGAACTGTGTTCAGAGCTGTCTGTTTCGAGTTCCTCATGCCATAAATTGGCATAAAATCTTCGAAGACATTGTCAAAATGTTTGATGAACTAAAAAGAAGTGGGTATCTGACTTTCAGCAGAGCAAGTTGGCCCGCACACCTCAGGTCGCAGCTCAACTGTCTATGTCTTTATCCTTCTACCTCACTTAACATTACTGGGTGTCGTCTGAAAAGTAATGATCACAATGATTTAAGTTTTGGTAGACATTGATAAAAGCCTTGAAGTTCATACTTTAAAATTATTTCTTGACATTTGAGTTGTGCAATATATTTCTGGTTGAGGCCGAGGACTTATTAATCACCCCTCGTACAATGTAGGGTCTGATCATACACTAGTTATGGCTAATTATAGCCTCATGTTGACCACACCTACATGTAGAAAACCAAAAACCCTACCCAAGCGTTTTTTATGTAGGGAAGCTAAGAGACCCTGAGGTGGCCTCTATTTTCTTTTCCAAAATTGGGGGGTACTTGGAACCTTTGTTACAGCCACTAACAAGGCGTCAATAGAAGTCAGGTTATAACTTATAAGAAGCCCACAAAGATGGAAGGGTACTACCAGGTGTTGAACAGGCTTGTGGTGAAACAAGAAAGGCTTGTACTGCTAAATCACCCTGAGGAATGGTTGCAAAAAATAACTATCAAAAGGTTCTAAAATTTTCCTGTGCGAACATGTTGTGTCTCCAGTGAAAGAATTATATGTCGGGAGGGCGTCGTCCCCCAAAAATCAAGCTGAAACCCTTCTGTATTTTTGTAAAAAACTTTATGCACCCGCCATCACACCCCCCACCCCCGGTAAATATCGTATGGTCCCTTAGATGTTATCGAGACAGAAAAAATGCATTCATATGCTGTGACTATTGCAGTACAGTGTTATAACTAAAGGTAGATTCAACTAATGATGTAGAAAACTGGTCAAAAACAGTAAGACTTAGTTTTCAATGTTTTGATTGGTCATATTTAACAATACATACCTTAAGTGAAAGTGTTTCACTGACTGCCGTTATTGACTTAATAGCAAAATTCTTTTGTGATTTTTTAGACGTCAATAATTTATTGTTGTCTGTTGACAGGACTTGAAAGGAACCCTCGCTGAGGAGTTAGACTTTGTGTTGGAGGGGGAGAATTCTGAACATTGTGCAGAGGATCTGAAGCATCTACCCTATATCCACATTCCTAAAGTCTTCTGGGACCAAACCTCAAAGGTTAGTCAGTCAGTGGGGAAATGCTGAAGCCATTGAAATCGACTATATTATTTGAATGTTTGTAATCTTGCTGTTACTGTTGTGTAACGGGGGGAGCCCTAACATAGTATGCACCCTAACATAGCGCAGATTTTTTGCCATGCGACGCGGGCCCAGGTGGGCGCATGCATGCTTGGCTATTCATACCTGCCAAACACGACAGCCCGGCACGTGGACTTCCTTCTGTGGGCCCACATAGAAAATGCTGTCCGGTTACAAAACGTTACAATGTAATTTGATATTTAACAATGCAAACGGTGTACTAAACCAATATGTAATTTACCTTAAACGTTTATGTAATGAACTTGAATTGTTAAAAATGTCTTTCTTGCACAACACTTAGATGTCTCAGGGGGGGAGAGTCACAAAGCAATCATTGACAGTTTCTAGTCCCAGTGCATGTATGGTTAGAGTGCACGGCTATATGTTTTTTCCACATAGAGATTTTCATTGATCACTGTGTAAGAATGAGAATGGCCTGGACCTTCAAACTTATCAGGATTGTAGTCTGTACTACAGAGGCTTTGACGATGTAAAACATTTTAACCAGGCGACAAAAGATTGTTGAGATATGGCTCTCGGAAATGTGCCCCAGGAGCCGTGAAAGTCACTTCCGGGTCCACGTGATCTGCATGCATTTTTATGTCCTTCAGTTTAAGGTGATCTGCCACCAGTTTGAAAATTTCGGTGGCATTTTTCACCCTCGATATCTGAACCTTTCGAAAATACACAACCATGCACGTTTTCTAAGCTATCTGATAATGTATAACGTGTGGGGTTGGTTGTGATTTCGTGATGTGAGAGTTCAATACGTGCGACATGATCTACGTGCATCGCCGAGTCCGGGCCGTCTGTCATGCACAGCCGTCTGATCCCACATAGTAGTAGGTTAAACGTCAAAAGCTTAGTACATGTACAAACACAGCTCATACTATAGCGGCACCTGGACTCTAGTCATGATTGCAGGACCTGCACAGCTGACAGCAGCTTTTCTATTTCAATCATTCACAGAACTGGAAGTTATTGTCTCATATTGATGATGTCAAAGTGTCATGAAGTAATCTTTGTTTAATTTCGATATGTTCATTTCAAAAGCATTTTATCTAATTGCTTCCACTTTTCACAAATATGAAAACAACTATGAAAGCAGATTGAAATCATCTATATATATCCCTCCTGATCTCCTCTCCTTATTTAGTTTTGAGTCATACCACAGTTTTGTGTAATCATATAGCTAGATACAACCCATTTATCAATAGTTGGCCATACATCAATGACAAGCAATTTTAAAGTTTGCAATTCACTTTCTGTTAGAAATCTGCTATGCTGACAAAAGACCCTACCTCCACATCCCCTGCAGCAAAACCACTACCATCAAACAGCGTTATATTTCATTCACTTTCATACCAAACAAGATTCGAAGTGACCTGACTGTGACCGACCTTGAAATTCTCTGGATCCAATTACAGTCAAACCTGCCTAGGCGATCACCTCTTCAACGCGACCACCTGGCCATGGCGACCGCATTTTCTCGGTCCCGAAAATTTTCCCCATAGGCACAAGCATTAAGCAGCCTACCCAAGGCGACCACCCGTCCAACGCGACTGCAACCGCAACGAATTGGGACCGCACGTACATGTAGGACAATCCCTGCCCATGGCGACTGTTTTCCAGGGTGTGGTATCATCGGATTTTGCTGTCAGATTTCGTGGAAATGTTTTTAAGACCTTGACTGGCTTGATGGACAAAAATATATGAATAGCATCGATTCCTCCATGAAGTGTTTTAGTAGAACGTTCCCACTATAAACATTGTAAATACAAAGGTTTGTGAATACTTTAATATCAATGTTGCTGTGCCCATCGTAATCTTATAGTTTACCGCAAGCTCAGTTCGGTTTGAACTCAATTTTCAAAACAATCACATAGTGCATGGCGTCAAAAAGTCAGATTTCACAGAAATTACTATCCATTTCTTGTATTTTCAACCAAAATGTGTCTCTGTCTTACTAAATGCCACCAGAAAATGACTTCGTGGAGGGCAAAACATTGATCGAGACATGTTGTTCCTTTGTCCACGACGCCATCTTTGTTTCAGCTTATGTGTATGAACATTTAGAATACTCTCATTATTGATGAAAATTAATGTTCTTATTTCTTTTTATTTTCATGACTCTCACAAACCTTTTTTGGGCGCTGCTTGCTTGTAATCGCCGACGCTGTGCGTTCTGCTGCACTGTTACCTTTTGATGTGGTCGGGAGCGTTATCACAACTTTCCGTTTTCATCCTTCAGTGTACTCTTAATGTACTCTTAACGTACTCTTAACGTAACGTGTGAATACAGGAGGGCACTGTGAGATCATAGAGGCAGACATCGTTTTTTTGTCAAAATTATGACGAAAATTTTTACACAATGTACCAATATACAAATATTACAACGATAACAGAAAATGTAATTTCTGTAGGATCTTTCTGTCAATAAGAATTGAACCAGGTGGGGGTCATGCTGTCTTAAACCACATAAATTTCCATCCATCTACGTAGTACACTATATTTGAACACCTCGACCTGGAAACCTCTTCATGGCGACCACCTGTCCATCGCGACCGTTTTTGATCGGTCCCCCGGGTGGTCGCCTTATAGGCAGGTTTGACTGTACATTTACCTTTCACTAAACCAATGTTGATTGCCGTTGTATATAGACCCCCTATAGTTAGTTCTGACAAGACATATTTTAATTATCTCCTATCAAACATGGACAGAGCAAGCAGGGAGGGGATGGAAATCTGTATGTTGGGGGACTTCAACATCATCTGGAACGACACTCCCCCCTGAAAGAGGATCTATGTAATGCTGCTAGTTCATGCAATCTGTCTCAAGTCGTGGATGTATCTACACGCAAGAGTTCAAACAGACATGGACATGGTACAGGTACTTTTATTGACATCTTGGGGTTGTTCCAACCACGCCATCACCATAACAAGGGACATTAAAGCCCCAAAACATCCACCATCAGCTGAATACAGAAGGAGTTACAAGACTTTCAACACAGATGACTTGATTAACGACATTGAATCTGCACCGTGGTCTGTAGTGGAACTGTTTAATGAAGTTGAAGATGTTGTGCATGTTTTCACGGCTCTCTTTAAAATGGTAGCTGACTTCCACGCACCAGCGCAGCGTTTCACCGTCCGTTCTAAAGCAGCTCCCTGGGTAGATGAAGAACTAAAGGAAGTAATGTCAATGAGAGTCGAAGCCAAGGTCACTGCAGATGCATCCTCGTTACTGTCAGATAGAACAGTGAACAAGAAGCTGCTAAATCATGCTGTCAAGATGAACAGACCTGTACTTCAAGAATAAGATAACAGAGTCAATGGAAAAGGGCAAAAGTTTGACCGCCACAGAAAGATTGAAGAATGCGGTAACCTCTGATTTAGGCTGGTTACTGGTAAGACACAAAGTAAGTGTCAGTACTTTAAGACTATTCTTTAGAATTGTTGGTGAGCCAAAAGACATCAGTAACAGTCAATGTATAATTTCTGCTTGCCTAAACCAAACAAGAAAGCTTCTAAAAAAAGCTGGCCATACGACCTCATTGTAGTGGGGATGGAACGGTTGAAGTATAGTTTGTAAAAAGAACTAAATTGCTGTAAGACCCCAGTTAAAGTGCAGTGTTAAGTTTTATTCAGTTTTGTGAAGTTTGGTATGAAATAAACTGTTTTCAAAGTCAGCTTCAAGAAAGCTTTTTAAAAAAGCTGACTGGGGCGCATTATGGAAGAAATGAAATGAAAGTTTCTGCATAAAATATGCCAATGAGGTACTGATTAGCATAATGTATGTGGTGCATTCACCTTTCCTAAAGACACCTACAAATCAAATATGACATCTCTAGCATTTATCGTAAGGGAAATACAATTTGCATAAATTATGCAAAAGAAGAAGAAGAGGAAGAAAATGAAGAACACGCCAGCAAAAACAATATATTTCCTCCTTATATAAAAAGTAACAAGTGCTTTTGCAAAAAGCTGCCAGTTTCGCCTCATGAAAATGGTTATTTACAGGTTGTTAGTTGAGGGGTATATTATAACAGGATGTGATGTATATTTTAAATCCGTCACCCTTGCCCTTAATCCGTTAACATAAACTTAAATCCCACAGGATAACCCTTAATTTGTCACCCTTGCCCTTAATCCGTTACGAAAGTCTTTAATCCCCTCAGCATTGCCCTTGATATGTCACCATAGCCCTTAATCCGTCCCCATAGCCCTAAATCCGTCACCTTTGCCCTAAATCCGTGGTGATAAACTTGAATCCGACAGTATAACTCTTAATCCATCACCAGAGACCCTAATCCGCCACCATAACTCTTAATCCATCACCCCAGCACTTAATCCATTACCATAACTCTTAATCCATCACCCCAGCTCTTAATCCATCACCCTAGCCCTTAATCCACCTACATAACCCTTAATCTGTCAACATAGCTCTAAATCCGTCACCCTTGCCCTTGATCCTTCACCATATCCCTTAATCCATCACCACAGACCCTACATTTGTAATCCATCGCCCTTTCCCTTAATCCGTCAACATAACTCTTAATCTGTCAACATAGCTACTCCGTCACCCTTGCCCTTGATCCATCAGCATATCCCTCCATCACCACAGACCATAATCCGTCGCCCTTTCCCTTAATCCGTCATCATAACCCTTTATCCGTCACCAAAAACCCTAATCCGTCGCCCTTTCCCTTAATCTGTCATCATAACCCTTAATCCGTCACCCTAGCCCTTAATTCTTATCATAACGTATCGTACACCATCGGAAAATGAAGGCAGAAATGACATACATGAGGTATAAATGACATGGCACAGGTCCAAATTATGCTTGTACCAACCAACCAATCAACCATACGTAGAAGCATCCGTTCAATGGTGTTTTCCGTTACAATGAACAACAAAAAAATCGAGGCATGGTTTGGAATCTACGATCATAATACAAAGGCGTTGTATACGTCAAACGGATGTTTAAAAAGAAGAAAAAAAGAGATTAAAAAAATTTTGAAGTCTCTCAGGGATTCGAACCAACAAGCTTCCGGCCTAAGTTCTGCGACCTAACAGATTGTGCCAGTTGCCCTAATCATATTTGTCGGCTGATTTTAAAGATATATAAGGTTTTCTTGACAAAATCAGTTCCTTCTTGTTCAGTTTTGTGGTATAGATGTAATATGGCCATGTATACAAACATGGATGCAATGTATCACCTTCCAAGATCCATGGATCGCATGTAATTTTCGACGCATGTTCCATGATTCCAAGATCCATCCTACCTACCTACCTAGTACCTACCTACCTACCATGGTCACATACACCCATGAGATGATCTCGTCTCAGGTCCAGTTTCGCCGGCAGCGGCAAAACTGGAAAAAAAACAGAAAAAGAAAAGGTTTAATGTACCCGGGTTCGAACCGCCACCAAGCCTACATTCTCTACGTCCTTACCAACTGAGCTACTGGAACTTGTTTGTCCTGATGTGATATTTAAGGATACCTAACGTTTAAATCTCACTACACGGCACTTTGGTAACCTTTTTGTCCATTTTCTTAACAAAATGAGTTCCTTTTTGTGTAGTTTTGTGGTAATGTATGTAATATGGCCATTTATGGGGATCTGACAGGGCATACAAGCACGGATGCCGGCGGAAATGCCCAAATATATGCATGTGGAACGGCTTTTGGGAAGTGCAGTATACGAACCAACCAAACTACAATACCATACCCCTGCTGCGGTATAATAGATCATAACAGTCATGCATTGCGACATATCCTAGTGTTGTACAAGCGATACGTTTGTAACGATTCATGTTCATTACAAAACATAAACTTTTAAAGGAAAACTGTTTTAGCACATTGTTTGCATTGTTAAATATCAATCTACATTGTAATATTTTGCGTTCAGCATTTTCTATGTTGGGCCCACAGAAGAAAGTGTACATGCCGTGCCGTCCTGTTTGGCGGGTATAAATAGCCGGCCATTGTCATCGCAACGGATGGTTCCATCTGAGGTGACATAACTAACTGCATGGGGTGGCAACGTCTGGAAGGATGGTAGGACTGTCTTCGAATGAGTAGCAAAGTTCTTAAGACTGGAGGGATGCAAATATATGTACCATTTCTAAACTACCGACCTGTTTCACTGACCTGTCCTGTATATCCTGCAAACTACTTGAACAAATTATCCATAGCCATGAAGCACTTCGAAAGTTACAACATATTGACTGACTACCAACATGGATTCAGAGTAAAGCGATCCACAGATACACGGCTTATATTGACAGTTCACGACATGGCTGGCTCACTGAACAGTAAAAAACAGGGAGATTTAGCAATACTTGATTTTACTAAAGCTTTTGACAAAGTCCCACATAGCAGACTCATCTCAAAACTGGAACTTACACTAAATTGGTTGAAGGCTTTCTTGACCAATAGGGAGCAGACGGTAGTGTTAGAAGGCAAGGCCTCAGCTGGAGTTAGAGTTGCATCAGGAGTAGCACAAATCAGGTATACCACAAGGAACCGTTCTGGGTCCATTACTCTTCTTCCTGTACATAAAGGACATATCCTAAGTAAACTTCCATCATTGCTAAATTTGGCACTGTAGTCAGCACCTACAAATGTTTACCTGTCCTTCCAAGTGGCTATTTTTGAGTCATATGACAATAATGTTTCCTTTGTTGCAGAGAGTGCTGACAGCTGAGTATGCTGAGGGGTGCAAAGTAACAGATGTGGAGGGGATCAGGAAGATGGGCCTTTCTCTGGCAGATGTAAGTGAAGGCATAGAGTTAATAATGGAAATAATTGTTTTTTTAGAAACTTAAAAACCTTTAATTTGTAAATAGTCCTTGTGGTTAGCTCCTCTGAAATGGGCCAACTTTTCTGCTTTTCTGGCATCTTGGTTATTGATATTAATTGTTATTGATATGAGGGTTTCCTCCCTCAGCTGGAAAAATTGACCAATGTCTGATTATACTATTATAACTTTCTCCTTTCCAGAATAATTGACACTACTACAGGCTGAGACACCTGTATGCCCATCCGAAACACAGTCTAAAACCTCTCTGTGGAAAAGATCAAGTTCGAGTCAGATGTTAAATGTCAAAGTCATTACCGAGTACTTCATATAGTCCTAACACTGGAAAACTGACTGTATCTACATGTATATGTTCTTTACCTTACATGTATCACATTATTTAGGTATACAATGTATTTTGGTGTCTGTTGTTCTACAGGTTGATGAAAAGTTGATCTCAGCCTTTTCTGAACAGCTGTTTAGCTCAGGATTTGTACATGCTGACCCACACCCAGGCAATGGTAGGAACATGTTTGTCATTTCAAACAGCTTCACCTTCCTCCTAAGACATTTCAATAAGTTAATACATGTACTGGTAACAAGTCAGTAGGGAGAACACTCAAGGCTGTGATATGAAATTTACACATTCAAATATCACAATCTGACCTGAAAGACACTGTTACAAAATCCAGACTGATGCTTCATTAAGAAACATTATAGTCAGTACAGTGGTGACTTGCATTTATTGCACGTAGGACATGCCATCTGTTGTCTTGACCATAGTATTTTATCTATTAATCATTGTACATCATTATGATATAGCTAGATGACGTTGACCAATCAGAAGTCCTCATTTCATATTGGTTATGATGCCGGTGATAGAAGTGATGGTGTCGTCATAGAAGATTTCAGATGGTCAGATCATAGAATAAAATGACCCTTTCAACTGTTCCATAATCTTTACCATCTTAACATGAATGAAATCCACTTCACGAAATCCAAGTCAAAATTTAGATTTAAGGACTGAAAACAGAATTCCCAACATCGCCACGTAAGAGAGGAGAACAATATTTGCAACTTGGGAACAGTGGGCCAGCTTTTCCTGAACACATTAAAAATGAAATGTATCTTACTAGGGGGCAAACCGAAAATTTCAACAAGACTCAAACTTACCTTAGGCTACAGCAAATGAATGTTATTAATGGCATCCTCTGCAGACTCCAAATTTAATACAAGAGAGGGCGAGGAAAAAACAAGATTGGGTAAAAAAAGATGGCTCAATTTTTTTTAATAGACACATTGGACCTGTAAGCTGTTGCTATGTATATGACCGTTCCAGACTACCCAGACCTCCAGACCACTCCTGAAATTTGTTTGAAACAGTCAGTTTCAAACATGGCTGATGGCGTCCTTCTTATATATAATAAGCAAGATCTTTACGCCGTAATCAGGCCTTGTTTACGTCGGCTTGGTCTAGCTATATGATATACATGTACTTCGCGCATGGGGTGGTTCCCACGCCACGTTGCCATGCCAACCAGACGATCGGCGCCGGCCTACGAGCGGGCCAATCTCAGGGCACAGACTGGGACACGCCCATCAGCCGTGCAGCAAGATTTCAAACTTTATAATTCTTAACTCCACCCCGTACTGCCTTTATACAGGCAAGGTCATGTAATGTCCTTGGTACAGGTGACGCGAACACGAACGTTTCTCTGTGCTTGCCTCTGCCGTTGTCACAGCGTCACAGCAAATGCCAGTATTTAGCTCCCGTTGCGCGAAGGATGATATTTTGTGGGGTGTAACATTCGCTAACTGCAATTCTATGTGCTGCTTTGGTTTTGCGCCAGTAACATGTAACATTAGCACTGGGCAAAGTGTGCTAAGGGGTAACACCGGGCAGGGCATGCTTATGGATCTGTGTGCAAACAAACGCTAGGTGGCAGAACTACACGTAATGTGATAATACCTCAGTAACGAAAAAGGGATGTAAACACCATGCGGGGCACAGGAGTGTCTTATAAAATTGAAATTGCATCGCCATGAAAATTGAAATCACATCGGGATTTATCGTTGTACCTCTCACCTTCAAATGTCCACACTCCACAGAAAATGCACTAGGGTGCTAACTCCGCTTGGCTCGAACAATTACACGTGCCAACCTTGCGTGCAGTGATGAAAGTCACGCTGTTCATTTCTTCGTTTTCGATACCAGTGTATACCTGCAACTACATGGTCTGGGGAGGTTGGACAGTATTTTTTGTAAATTTTATGCAAATTAGGGGAAAATGCGGAATGTAAAGGTTCTTTGGCACTAGTCTGAGAATTATTTTTTCTGAGGCATGCTCTTTAAGATAGACTTACTACAATGTAAGATGAGGATCCAGATAACCCTGTTCTGGTTCATTTTCAGTACTTGTAAGGAGAGGCTCAGATGATAAAGCCCAGCTAGTTTTGTTGGACCATGGACTGTACCAGAAACTAGAGAAAAAGTAAGGTTTTTCCTGTTATTTTATAATGAAACTATATTAGACAGCATGCTACCACAAAATGCCATGCATTCTTTATAGTAGCTTCAAACAATACAGCATATATCCGAATTCAAAATGGTACTACATGGAATTGTTTCAAAACATTGTTTTTTATGGGCTAAAGCTATTGAATATTGTCTAAATGCAGGGAAAAGTATTTGGAGCCCTGCTCTTCACATTAATTGGAATGTATGAAATTTCAATGTTCAAAAGTACAATGTACCATCATTCTCATATTGTACTCTGGTGACACATTACAACGATATCTGTCGACGGGTTTTTATATACTCAGTCTGCTAGTTTGGCATATTTTGATTCATGATCACCACTCGAAAGTTTATAACATGCAAAGTACATGATTACATGAATTTTTTTGTGTTCTTATAATTAACAGCAATCAGAAATTTTGCTAGATGCAAATTTTATTTAGTCATTAAAATCGCAACAAGGCAATACAATGGTCAGGTAGCATTGCTGATGGTGGGTGCCATAATTACAGTTTGCTGGAGGACTCTTTGAGCCCGTGTATGCAGTCACTATGTACACAATGTATTTGTGTGTACTATCAGGGCTGTCTCCAGGACCCGACCCTCCGTCCCGGGACAGAAATTTGCTTCTTGGGACAGAAAAAAAAATCCCCTCTTCTGTCCCAAAATGTGAAGTTCATGTCATTGACATGAAATTGATGAAAATGTAAACTTTAAAATGACAGATTTTACAGCAAAAATGAGTTGGATAGAAAAAAAGTCTAAAGCTGGAGACAGCCCTGGTATGTACAATATACAATATGTTACCGTGTACCAGTACAAAACTGGTATTTCTTGCTGGACCAGTCCGAAAAAAAACGGTCTGGAAGAAATCAGTTGACTGGTTGTTGGACCAATTAGATTTAATGAACACTAATAATGGTTGCACTGAATAAAGTGTTATTTCGTAGCGGGCAGTTCATGACGCAAAAATACGACCTGTGCCAAGCAGCCTCGCAAGTATCAATACACATGACAGCTAAAGATCTCTGATTATATGTTAAGTAGAAAACCGATATGAGAAAAACAATGTAAATACAGCTGCCATCTGAATATGTTGTTTTTGTGTGGGTGCATGGCTGGTGGTGATGGGACACACACATATTAATAACGAAAGTATCAATTATGCTCTAACATGTGATAGGTACCATCCATGAAAAAGAAATTTAGTAAAGATATGCAGAAGACATGGTAAATCAAATCATACAAAATTTTCCTTATATAGGCAACGTCATTTGTTGTTGACGATGCCTCCAGGGGGTGCCCAATGGTATTAGACTAAGTATTGTGTGCAGTTTTGCGAGAATTCTAGGAATTGTACAGGAATGTGCCCACAGGAATTTTTAGTCCATAGGAATGTTTGGAATATTAGTCCACAATGCCTCAAGATAGAAAGTGGTAATGCAGTCCATGGCGGCTGCCTAATTTTCATATGGGGACATCGGACTTTGCTGCCTATGACAGAAAAGTTTTTAAGGCCTCGTCAGACAAAAATCTATGCAATGACATCGATCCAACTATAAAATGTTTTGATAAATGTTTACAAAGATTTTTTAAAAATCAAACCTATTAATTTAAAATAAAAAAACAAAAATAGATTTCGGCATGCATGTGCCCACCAGTCATACTGCAAGCTTCTGGTTCACTTTGAACATAGTCCAAATAGAAAATTGAAAATAGTACAAACTAATAGGGGCATGTAGTACACAAAAAGTTAGATTTCACAGAAATCACTATCCATTTCTTGTATTTTTATCAAAAATTTTTCAGTGTATCACTAAATATCGCCAAAAAATGACTTCGGGCAAAACATAATGGCAAGACGCAACGCCATCTTGTGAGTTCTTGCACAGTTAATAGTTAACCTGTTTGATTGCAGCACTCGTCTGTCACTGTGCCAGCTGTGGACGGCAGTTGTTCTCAAGGACGAGGAGAAGATGAAGGGATTTTCCTACCAACTAGGGGTCAAAGGTTGGAATTACATTAATGACTTATATATCTTTTGTCTTACTGTGGACTTCAAAGTTCATACAATGGCATTTACAAAATGTACACATTTTATTTATTTATTACTTCTTCTCTACTCTTTCGTTTTAAAGCTGTCCAGACCTTCATCTACTAGTAGGGACATCCCTCGGATGGTACATTAAATGGAGGTCCCGTGTTTGAGGAGAGCCACACCTCGAGTATGTTAAAGAACCCACCGCACTTATCGAAAAAAGAAGGGGTCCTTCCCGGTGTTGTGTTGACCATTCTGGTCTAAATGGGGGTAGGGAATTTCCCGAGCAGCCTTCGTACCCCCTGCTTCTCCTATTGGGCCAACTAGAGTTCGGCGATCCCATACCTTCGCTGACTGGTGTTAACTTGTATGAATGTGTTTGAAAAGTGTGTTATGGATTGTGGGGACAAATTTACAACATTGATTTACCTACCAAAAATCATAAACATCCATCCATCCATGGCATCAAGAGTTATACTGCGAACAGCATCACTCCACAAATCCCGACCAAAAATATAGACTCATGCCTACGGCGAAGGCAATTAGTCCTCACTCTAAGTGAGCTGATAAGTTGAGCCAGTCTCACAATGTTTCTGACCTAGGGTGAAGAGATGCTGTACATGTTACAGTTACATAATGTAACCCATAACCTTGGAGTGGCCTTCACTCCTTGAAGTGACCTTCGAGTTTTGTTACATGGTGACCACTGAGTAAAAAAAATAACCTCATATCTACATGAAATGTTTTGATTGTGCAAATGATACACCTTTGATTAGCTTACAAATGTCAAAAGTACCGGGACGAAATACAAGTAACTATCATGAATTATAGCACTTTGACATTATATATATCAATTATGCAATTTTGTCCCATATTTGCATAATTAGTGTCTGTTGATGTTCCACCTGCCATACATGTAAATTACATATGTTACAATTATTATATTATACGGTAGTATAATTATAGAAAACACTGGAATTACAGGATGATAGTCTTTAATTTGCATAATTATCTCCATTAAAAATGGAGATATAGTTTTGGGTGTGTCTGTCTGTCAGTCTGTCTGTGTGTTTGTGTTTCCGGACTACTGTAGTCAGCATGACTCAAGAACCTCTTGATGGATTAGATGATATTTGGAATGTGGGCGGATGTTGTGAAGCCGAAAGTCAAGTTCAATTTTGGGCCCCCTGGTATGTGACCTTGGTACTACATTTTACTTTAGAAAATTTTTTCCTTCCCAACTTTCCATGTATGCATTACATGCAAAAAAATGAATTTAACATTACACACTATCCACAAAAATCACAATTTACACACTATGCAGAAAACAATCATTGAGTTTGAGAAGCTGAATTGGCAACGAATATTGTTCCAGTTTGAGTTCGTTGTGAGAAACCCCAGACTTGTAGTCTTCACAGTACATGTATATCCACAATGTCAAGGATAGTTGCAATTAATATATTGAAATGTACAGGGATATTATGTTTCACAACAAAGAATTTGGAGCAAAGTTCTACTGCCAGGTGGGAGGGGCCAGACTGGGCTATGTACTGGAGCTCTCAGGCCACTGGGAAACTGGAAAACATTTTTCATAACATATTGATGGCTGTGATAATTAGTATGGCTAGATTACAAATTACTCTAGACTTGTCTACAGACTTCTGAATTAACGATATCTTCAACAACCTTTTAGTGCAATATGCATTCATACATTTCTGAAAAAGGAAGTTTGATTCATACTTGGAAAAGGAATTCTTACAAAGTGAGCCCTTCCAACTTCCATGGGGAATTCATCAATAGGAAGGCTCATTGTTTTGTGTTAACTTTACAGGTTACTCTAAGGACAAAATTGTCATATTATAGTTGGATTTACATGCATTTTTTGGAGTTTCTAATGATAAGATACATTCTCGTCAATCTTTTTTTTTGTTGTTTTTTCAAATTTTTGCCAGGAAAAGATGGTTTGGAAACAGACTGCATGTTGTGTGAATAGTTACTACGAAAAAAAACTTTAAAATTTGTGAATGGGAGGTTTTCGCCTTTTTTTTTCAAATTGCGTAAAAAAATAGGAGTGGAGAATCCGAGAACCAAGAAATCAAATTGGTGTGGCCCAACGTGTAGTGCGAAAGGGTCATGAACAGTATGATTGCTTTTCTTACCCTGATATGTTCTTGATATTAATGTGGCTGAATATCATTCATCAAAACCTATAGTAACCATTTTCGAGCAACTACACATTTAGCTATTGGAGTACTGTGAGTTGAAGTGGAAGGGAAGTGAGGGTATTCCCTGTTAGATAGTAATATGTAATATTACGTCTGAAGTGAGGGTATTCCCTGTTAGATAGTAATATGTAATATTACGTCTGAAGTGAGGGTATTCCCTGTTAGATAGTAATATGTAATATTACGTCTGAAGTGAGGGTATTCCCTGTTAGATAGTAATATGTAATATTACGTCTGAAGTGAGGGTATTCCCTGTTAGATAGTAATATGTAATATTACGTCTGAAGTGAGGGTATTCCCTGTTAGATAGTAATATGTAATATTACGTCTGAAGTGAGGGTATTCCCTGTTAGATAGTAATATGTAATATTACGTCTGAAGTGAGGGTATTCCCTGTTAGATAGTACATGTAATATTACGTCTGAAGTGAGGGTATTCCCTGTTAGATAGTACATGTAATATCATTCATGTAATGACTGTTGTTCAACAGACTGGTACCTGTTCTGTGAAATCCTGATGCAGCGACCAATCCACATCCAGTCTGGAGGCTACATGAGTTTTAAGGCTCAGATGACTCCTGATGACATGAAGTACATGAGGAAGATGGCAGTGGATCATTTTGATCGCATCATGGTTGTGCTGAAGGACCTTCCCAGGTCCATGCTCCTAGTTTTTAGGTTAGTCATGCATAATAACAAAAAGATCATGAGAGTAATCCATACTATATTAGCTGTTTGCTCCTTTGATAGCTTCCTCGCCTATTAGTTTGGGACTCAGATTAACAGAGGAACAATTTGCATTCAAATATTTACATGAAATATATAGGAGAGCTCTGATTGGCTGTGAGTCTCAATATTGGGTATTGAATATTTTTTCAAAGCCTTCCATCGAGGATTGATCTTGCAAATGCCTGTAGAAACCCCATTACCATATGCTGTTACAGAGCAACTTCGAGCCTATCAGAGCATTATGTTATGGAATTATTCATACTTTTCTGTAAGCAAACAATCAGAGGAGTGGACTGGAGAATAGCCACAATTTCTTGATTTTTCTCGAACTTTCTTTATATAAGAAAATCCTCCTCCCCTTAAGAAAAAAACAGAAAAATTAGAAAAAATATTTTTGGTAGTGTATATATTACATTTCTGAAGGTTATACATACAGGTAATAAGATACATCCAAAATAGTACAAATAGTACAAAAAATCAAGCAACTGGATAAAATTTTGAAACAGTCAGACATGTCAGACAGCATCCGCTATCTTTCGTCAGTGACTAAGGAAAGATCTGGTAGAACTAGGTTTTATACCAAAACTCTGAATAGATATGTTAATGAAGTGAAGACAATTTCAGATATTTCAATAGAATAGTAAGATAAAACAAGGTTGTATGCTAATGAATCAATTAGCTCCTGTTGTTTTAAGAGCGCGTTGTCCCAAGTGCCTGAAAGTTTGATGCGTATAATAAAATAAGACCTCCTTTCCTGTTGAGGGCAGGATTGTACATTCATATATTGCTTCTCAAACTCCCTGTTCAAACCAACAGCGTTCGCGGTCTAGGATATCTGTAGATACTAGATTGAATGAGTATTCCTAGTTGTGTTCTAGATGGTGGAAAATGTCTGAGGAGTAGCTGTTTGCGGCTTTGCGCTCTTTCTGCAATGTTCATTGTACCTTTATCTTTGGTGGCCAACTACAGTTTCCCCAATGTACGTCTTATTGCAGTTGGGTTCCTCACGTTTCAGTTTGTAGATGACATTGGCTTTGATACCTTTTTCAGGCCTGTCTTTTGGATGGACCAGTTTTTGCTTGAGAGTTGTCTGAGGTTTCAAGTTAGTGGCAATGTTGAAGTTTTGGAAGATTCGTCTGAGTTTTTCTGACACTCCTCGGACGTACGGAGAAAAGTGTAATGTACAATCCCGCCCTCAACAGGACAGGAGGTCTGCGCATCGAACTTTCAGGCACTTGGGAAAACACGCTACCCCCCCACCCCCTACGAACAACATTAGCTCCTAAAACAACAGGAGCTAATTGATTCATTAGCATACAACCAGTCCTTGTCTTATCTTACTATTGTATTGAACCATCTGAAATTGTATTCACTTCATTAACATATCTATTCATAGTTTTGGTATGAAACCTAGTTCTAACAGATCTTTCCTTACATTTTAACTAGTGTTAATTTCACCACAGGAACATCAACACCATCCGCTCCATCAATGCTCAGCTGGGCCATCCGATAGACAGGTACACGATCATGGCAAAATGGTAAGCAACATGTCTAATGTTTGTGGAGAGCCTTCTGAAAGATAAGTTACTACTAGTTAGAAAAGGATTTGTGTTGGCCACTTAGCACCAGGTTGGGGCAGGTTGCAGTGGCTGCATAACACAGCCAGTGATGTTCCAGAAAACCCCTCCAAATACAAGTTGTATTGGTTCCCCTACACTCACAAAAGTGGGGTGATCTCAGTTAATCTTGGTGATGTAGGAAATAATTTTTTCAACTTGTGTTTGTGAATACAATGTATTTGTTGCCTTCAGCAAGAGGGTTTTTATCTCCATGAAAAATGGAGGTATTATTTTTGGCGTGTCTGTCTATCTGTGTGTGTGTTTGTGTTTCCAAACTATTGTAGTCAGCATAACTCAAATAGCTCTGGATGGATTAAGATGATATTTGGTATGAATGTAGGTATTGGGGAGACAAAGGTTAAGGTCTATTTTGGGCCCCCTGGTATGTGACCTTGGTACTGCAGCAGAACTTCTGTTTTTGTATCTTTTGACCTAGATGTGCTGTGGTCTTGATTTTTTGGTGGCAGATAGCTTGTGATGTAAGGACGAAGTAGCGCAGGTTTGGGCTCCCTAGCAGCTTGCTCTGGAACTGCACGGGCGGTGTTGTCAAAATCTTCCAAGGAGAATAACTGAAGAAAGGAACTGGACGGATTTCCATCATATTTAGTATGCAGGCAGCTTAGACAGAGATGTACATAATGAAGTGCAAATTTTGCTAATTTGAACTAAATGTGCATAATTAATGAGGAAAATCAATATTTGCAGTGTTTCCCATTTATGGGACTCAAATACATGTAACATATGTGGTTTATTGAAGGTGGAGCATTACCAAAAATCAATTATACAAATGAACTAATTTGCATAATTAATGCAAAAGTGCAAGCAAACCCCCGCCCCACGGGGAAAAACAGACAATAAACCGGAGAGTGAGAGAGACACTAGAAACGTTGTAACAAGAATTGAAGGGACTAAACAAGAATATCTGTATCTGTATCTACATTTGTACATAGCCAGTATAACCGCCCTTGATTGGTATAACTCCAATCAAAAGTCACGACCATACCATTTGCATGTCCAGAAAACGAGATATCAAAACCAGAAGTACTGCTGTAGTAGTGACAGCAGTGCCATAGACCCATTAACAAAATTTGTCTTATTTTCCCGACACCTACCCACCAACCAAATGCCATAAAGATCCATCCACAGCTTCTGGAGTTGCTGACTGCAAACATACATACCCAACCAGTCAACCACAAATGGCACCAAAAGCAAATTATAACCTTGTGGCAATATTTGCATGGCTTGCTTAAGCCCCTGTCACACTTGTGCGTATATACAAGTCCGCATGAGTTGCGTATCAACATGCTTTTGGTTTAGTTTAAGTTTGCAGCCGAATAAGTGATTTCTTTGGTTCGATCACTAGGCTGAAAAAATGTAAATACCCAATGCAGTAAATGAATATACACACAAGTGTGACAGGGCCCTTAAGAGGATGGCATTCATGAAATCAAGTCAGTGAGACCTTACAAAATGTACCTGCAAGTAATGATGAAATTTAAAAAGACTTTCCCTGTTGTATCAGAGCTTTAATTTGGGCCAGACCTTCTGAAGAGCTGAACTTAGATATTGCAGATAGCTATAGGTTGGTAGTTAAGTGCTACGCCAACCTTTTGGATCTTCACTTGTCTAAATCAAGTTAATGGAACGATTACATTTAGTTAGACTTTTTGAGTGACACACAACGTATGAAAGGCATAACGTAACATGACCAGTTTACGTCCGATTTATTCAAAACGTTATTTATCCTAAAACCGCACGGACAGAGCCAAATGTTTAAACCATGGGTAGAAATATCAGCTCTTCTAATAAGAAAATGCATGGTCTGTAAGTTTTTCTCCGCCTGTTTAACGCCATGCGAGCATGTATTTATACTGGGCTATATGGTGTAGAATTGTGCTAGGCTTACCCTTTATCGTCCACCTCGGTATTTTCCTTTCTAGCGCTATGCTTGAAGAACATACCGGAAAAAAATGCACAGTAACTGTCGAAAGTAGTCTACAGACAAATGACAGTAAAGTCGCTATGTTTGTCCCTCCGCTTGCCTGACGCAATGGAAGAAAACAATGTTTGTATTGTGAATTTCCCCGACATCAGGAGCACTCGGCATTCACGTGATAAACGCATGACCATGATGTTATACCGTACAAAAATGTATCATCTGAGCGGGGGTCGCTAGGTTGTATCAAACCTTCCTAAAACTGGCAAGAGTTTCAAACCTCGAATCACCATGGATAGTCTGCATATCAAAGAAAGGTTTAACGTCAGCTACTTTTAAAAGATACTAGCTAGTGTAAGTTAGAAAAAACATGATAAAAAACGCGGTGTCGAATCACATATGAAATGCGTCTCCATGCAACTTGTTGTTACTGGTTCAGGAGTTTATTACCTTCGCCGAGAAGGTTATGCAGAGGGTAGCGTTTGTGGGTGGGTGTGTGTGTCTGTAGTGGACCAGGATAACTCAAAAATGCCTCGATGGATTGTTTTGATATTTGGTATGTTGGTAGGTATTGATGAGATCTGAAAACGATTAGATTTTGGGCACCCTAGCGGCTTGTTACGGTACTGTAGCGGAACTTCCTGTTTTGATATCTCGTGTTCTGGACATGCTATGGAACTGATTTTTGAGTGGTACATAGATCTTTGGACAGAGAGTAAGTGGTACGGGTTTGGGCCCCCCTAGCGGCTTTTTTGGAACTGCAGGAGCAGGTTTTGTGTCTGACTTTGAAAGGGAATAACTCAAGAAGGGCTTGATGGATGGTAATGATTTTTGGTAAGTAAATAGCTTGAGTGATGATGGACATGATTAGATACTTCTTATGCAAATCAGTATCTAATTTACATAATTAATGAGGAAAGTTTATACATCTGCCAAATTCCATGATAGGATTCTGAGACATGTGATATATGTAACTGAGGAAGAGAGAAATATTAATTGATATGAACTATGCAAATGAAGACCTCATTTACATAATTAATGAGAAAATACTATAACAAGATGGGCTTGATGGATGGTCATGATTTTTGGTATGTGGATAGCTTCTGTGATGCTTAGTATGATTGGACGATTATTATGCAAATCAGATTCTAATTTGCATAATTAATGAGGCAACTTAAGAAATCCGCTTTGTTCCATGATATGACTATTCAAATTGTAACTGAGGAAGAGAGGACTGTTAATAGATAGAAAATATGCAAATGTGGGCCTAATTTGCATACTTAATGAGTAACTTCTATTATTCCACACTCGTCTGGCAAATAGAAGGCAATTTCATACATTTAATACTTTTTTGTGGCATTGGGAAGTTATGTGATTGTGAACATCGTTGAATCAAGTTATGCTAATAAGGGCATCATTTGCATAATTGTTGATAAGTATTAGCATAACCTTCTTTGTTAAGCTCATAATTTGTTAAGCTCATACTTTGGACATGTTATATTTTAAGACAATCAACTGGTATGATTTTTCTGTTATGTCGCTGGATGTAAACACTTTTAAATGTTTTGTATAAAAGAGAGAGATGGCTGAGGATCATACTTATGACGTTCTTTGTTTCTCATGAGAACAGGCTTTGGCATAATACACCGCGACATGTGGACATGACCCAATCTGGACTTAAACTACTCCTGCACGTAAATAGGTCATGTTACGTTACAAACAAACAGCTTTTACAAACTCAGTCAACAACAGTGTTGGAATAGACAAGTTGTTTTTGGAAGGCAGAAAGTCTGACGTTGAGCTGTTGTTGTTGCAGTGCAATAAGGGGAGTGAGTGCAGACAGAGGGAAACAGCTGTCCCTGGTGATCAGGATGAAGGCTGCCTGGGAGAGTTTGGTCTTTGACTGTTTACTCAGGTAAGACAGGTGCTAATAATAGGAAGTCCTTCAAACCTGAGCCTAATCTGTGCTTGGAGAGTAATAATTGTGCTGTACTTTTCAAGCGTGTGGTGACATCGCATTTTGCTGTCTATGACAGAAATGTCTTTAAGACCTTGACGGACAAAAATCTATGAAATAGCATTGATTCATCCATAAAGTCTTTTGATAAAACTTTCACACTACAAACGTGAAATAAAAAGGTTTGTGAATTATACTAAATAGGACAAAATACTTATCAATGTTGTTCCCATCGTAATCTTATACAGTATAACGTTACAACAAGCTTCTGGTTTAGTTTGAACTCAAAATTTTCAAAACGATTACGTGGTGCATGGCGTCAGAAAGTCAGATTTCACAGAGATTACTATCCATTTCTTGTATTTACAACAAAAAATCGTCTGTGTCTTACTAAATTCCGCTGAAAAACATATCAGGCGAGACATGTTGTTGGTCGCCAACGCCATCTTGGTTTCTGCTGGGATTGGCGTACCGCAGACCCTTTCTAAAACATGACACCTCTGCATATGAACATTTCTAATACTCCTGTTATTGATGAAAATTAAGATTCTTATTTTCTTTTTATTCCCATGAATCTCACAAACCTTTATTGGGCACTGCTTGCTTGTGATCGCCGACGCTGTACGTTCTGCTGCACTCTTACCTTTCGATGCGGTCATGAGCTCGGCGGCGATTTCAGTGTTCCGTTTTCATCATTCCGTTGTCAGATCGAAAACTTACATTAATTAAAGTTTATACAACGAAGAGAGAGCTGCGCTTTATAAACTTATTCAATGTAGCTTTCCCCATTTTATACATCTTTGCAAAGAGGAGCAATTCATATTTCTAATGACTTTAGGTAAACCCTCTATTATAAAACACACCTGTACGTATATTTACAATATCACCAAGAAGCGAGAAGAGGCCAAATTAACGTAATCATTAGATTAGTGTTAGCTTATCATTGTAATGTATATATATGTACTTTCAAACTGTTATGTTTTCTGTTGTGACCTGTACTAAACCCAGTGGGTATGTGTGTACAATAAAGGTCTTCATTCATTAATGACAAAGCTCCATTGACCTCCATTCCACAACTGCTACACACCTACCAAAAATTATGAAGATCCATCCACAGTTTCTCAACTTATGCTCTTGACATACATACAGACCCAGTGACCCACCATGGTGTAACTGAAAACATAACCTTCTCGGTGAAGGTAATAACAACAGATCTTCAGGCTTTTCTAATAGTTGTAGTGTTGTGTTTGTTGCAGGTATGAAAGGTGGCACATGTGGCTGATGACATGTTACCTGAGGCTGCTGCAAAGCCTGGGCATGGCTCCTGCAGAACTGCTCCAGCTGACGGAGCAGCTTCAGTCCTGAGGACATCTCACACACAAGTGCATGGCAGGGTCTAGCAGGGTCATTGCAGCAAGATACATGTACATTACACACACACACACACATATACACTCACATACACACATACACACACACACACACATACACACACACACACACACACAAACACACACACACACACACTCATATACTCACATACACACTCACCATTTACCCCAAACACTTGCACAAGTTTTAAGGAAAATGCTTCACATTCCCCTAGCATGTATAGGAACATCTCCATACAAAAGCATCTGTGTCTTGAAATAGAAGTTTGATGAGCTGCTTGAAGTATTGACTTTTGTAGTTTGAAGATTGGTTTTGTTATTTATTGACACCAACAGTAGACCCCTCAAGTATCAAGTCAGGCTGCACATGTCATAATTCCAGTATGCTATGGCAGGACTCAAAATACAATTAAGAAAATTGCAATCTGCAAGCGATTTTCAAGATTTACAATTTAGCAAGTTGAATATACCGGTGGGCCGTGTAAGGCCAACGGAAGATTCGGCCCCAAAATTCGGCAAGACAGGCGAAAAATGGCAATGCCAGCAAGATGATGTCAGAAGCCTATGTAATAAAGTGTATGTGTGTTTCTAGTATTGACTTGAAGACTTTTCATGGCTCTTTAATTTGTGATTGTTCCAAGACTAGTTAAAACTTTAAGTTTCAGGAAATGGTCTTCATCTATACTTGAAGTTGAAACAGTGAAACTGTTACTGTAACAGCTTCCTCCTCCGGAGATAAGGCACCCGCTACCTCCGGGTCACACACCCTCAACATGCGTCCCGTTTGGGGGAAAGTTCACTGCTCCACTTTACACTCATTCAAAATCGTAAGTGCTAACTACTAAACACTAAAGGCTATATAAGTAAATCTCTATTTGGATCTTCAGTCTAAGACTTTAAATAATGCTATAAAAGTTGTTATGTATGTACAGCAAAAACAGTTGCTTACCGACTACAATATTGCAGGGTTAATTTTTCAAATTGCAAGTAAAATTTTGCCAACTTACAATTTTGCAAGTCACCAAAAGATGTATTTCTAGCCCTGTATAGGATGTTATTCATACCATATTTTCGTACCGGTACAGAAAATTCAGGTCCGGTTCCTGTCTGTGCGTCTATCTGCAAGGGATGTGTGGAGAAGTCTAATTGTTTGAGACGTAACCAGTACTTGACTACACAAATGGATACATCTGCGTCTGTGGGGAAAATTCCAAGCTCTGCTCTACAGGCTGTCAATTACATGAATTTCTGTGTACACCCAGAACATTTGTACAAAATCGGTTCTGAGTAATTTCGACTGGGCAATTGTCATTTAAATGAACTTTGGCCCAAATCTCACAACCGTATAATGCAATGGGTATCATACATGTGTTGAATAATTTGAGCTGTGCCTTGGGGGAAGGAGATGAGTGTATGAGGGGTTTAAGACTGAGTAATGCTTTGTTGTTTTTTAGCTAGGGAATAAGTACCTGAGGCGGATAACATCAGGCCTGAGTAGGAATAAGAGGTTACCATTTCAATGTTTTCTGTACCGAATGTAAAATTTGTGTTCTTGAATATAACGTTGGGTAACATAAATTCGCCATTTTTCCGATAATGGTTGACTGACATCAATCTAGCAGAACAATAAACCATCCTTTTTTTCTATTATTCTGTCAGTATCATGTACTATCTTTGCACTAATCATATATATGGTACATTTTGTCTCTAGTCGTGCTGACACCATAATATTTCAACTTGAATCTACCGTCCGCCGCACGCACAATGACGGTGTTGTCGGACAGGTGTGAACATTATTTCGGGAGAGAAGATTCGTCTTGAATATCTTACCGCTAATTACATTTTATACAGCAGCTATTCGTTCCATCCTTGGCTTGAGGAGAGTGCTATGGATATAGACGTGTAAAAAAATGCACGAAAAAACGGCCGTACCACACACATCAGGCCTTCGGTAATATCCCGTTTGTTGAGTCGGTAGAACGTCACTCAAAGTCGACATCCACCGTCATGGCAACGTGTACATTATTCATGGGAAGTTAGCTGGATGCCGTAGCAATGGTTATACTACTATGTCCATGTGTTCCTTGTTGTGTTAGGAGCAAACTTTGAGGAAAATATCGTCTTCAGTCCACTATCACACGCAGCATTTATACAAAAAAGTGTTCCTCACAAACCTATGTCGTCTGCTTGACAACAGGATTCTGGGTAATGATATGGCGGCGGGAAAATACACGTGCCGTAGGTTGTAGCAACAAAGAGGAGTTTTGATGATTGATCACACTTAGAATCCAGTTGCAGGTTAGCAAAAGAGATTGTAATAAGTTGTCTTGTAAATAATTGTGTTTAGCAGGCAGGAGATGTGACATATGTCTTATAAACCAGCGAACAACCGTGCAGTATGATTCTCCCACGAAGCCCCCAGACTCTGTCAATAAGGGACGGAGAGTTTTTGACGTCGCCAACTTCTAATGCATGGTTATCGAAGCTTTTCAGCCAGTGTTCTGAATACGTTAGTCTATCCGGTTTGCATTGCTGGCGTTATAACATCTAGCACATATCCCTAAAATACACCGTTTCAAAAAATGGCGAATTTAAGTACCCCGCGAATTTATGTTACCCAACGTTACACCCTGTTTTGTTGAAGCTCTTCTTTAACTTTAAGTTTACCTGAAGTTTCCATTTCTCACATTAAACATTGAGCTTGTCCAGTGCACACTGCCTTGTAGGATGTTGTAGTGTGAAACAAACCACAGTAGATAGCTTGTACCTTGCACTAGAAGCTTGTTGGTATCAAACACTGGAATGTGCAGGGAGCCGAGCTCGGTACCATATAGCTAGCGGCGTTTCGTCATCGGTGAAAGTGGTGCTATACTGTACACCATTCTCACCTCTATCCTTCCTGGGTGACACCATAATACACTACATGATGAAACAGACTCCCCACTCCCCAGGTATATGAACGGTGATGCATGAAATGTGACTACCTGCTGACAGCCTGGTACTGTGAATTTTCTAATCGGCCCAACAACTGGTCCACTGATTCTTTTCGGACCGTTTTTTTCGGACCGGTTCAGCAAGAAATACCGGTACAAAACAAGTATGAGAATCTGATAACAAGCAAGGATTGTAGTATCATGAAACTGATGTGTTTTTTTTTAGAATAGATATTATGTGAATGCAGCATTGCAAGAGAAAACAGATGTTTTCTACCTTTTTTTTATTTTATGGTGGTGAAACTTGAAATACATGTAACGTTAGATGCATAATAAGTATCCAGGATGCTATGTTGTATGAGTCTATGACTGAAAATGAAATTTAATCAAAGTTCAATCAAGGAGGTTTTATATCCTCCTCCTTACCGTGACCACGGTACCTCTGCTAAGCCGACTTCTAGAGACGATACTACTGCCGTTTGTGTGTATTTGATATCTCGTGTTCAATACATGCTATGGTTGTAATTTTTGAGTTGTTGACAGCTCTTGCGTAGTCTAGTAGTAGTAGTAGTAGTCGTAGTATCCAGTATTAGATTATACTGCAGCGGGTTTCCCTGACGCAGGGGTAGGCAGCAGTCGGCCAGTCTTCACACAGCGCCTCCAAGCGGCTCTGTCCAGCGGGTCCACGTTGGTGGTAGTCTCTACCAGACTAACCGCGCCGGCTATAGGGATAATATTTGCCGGGGGACTTTGGCCATCGAGGGGTTCACCCTCTCTCCGTAGCCGACTCCCTTCATACAATTCACTCTATTTGGCCAATTTCTACTATTTTCCGAGCGATCCGTGACTTTGAACCGTAAGAAGGGGTTGACGGATCTTTAATGATTATGCAATTATGAATAGATTTTGATATTGTGAATTGATGTGTTCCATTGAAACACGCACACAAGTGCCGGGGTTGCTTACTTTTTCCAGAAGTACAGTTTTAGAGCTTTGGGTGACGATGTGAAGTCTTTTTATTGAACAACATAAAAGCCCCTCCGATTGATAGATGCAGGTGAAGTTTGAACATTAAAATTCATCTGTGTTGGTAACAAATGACATTATCAACAGCATGAAGTTCTTTCTATTGGAAGTTACATATTGAAAGTTATATATTGGAAGTTACACCTCAATATATAGCATACAAGTTCTAGTTAGATCCAATAAGTTATGCAACGAAACAACCAAACTCACTTTCATATTGATGGCAAAGCAAACTATTCTTAGAATTATTGACATTTGGTGCGAAGGCTTTGTCTGAGATGCAAGACCACCAATAACTTAGAGGTCCATTCAAATCCACATTCTGTATATATCGTTATATAACAGAATTGAAAACGACTAATTTTATATACAAAGCAAGCACAGCTCTTAAAAAAATAATTGGAAGGCCCACTTAAAGAAGGCCACTTAAACACCGATTGCTTGATCATCAGAGAGTCCATTAGCCATGACTATGTAGTCTAACAGTTTTCTATACTGATCCAGGTTGTCCATGAAGCTGGGAATTCTTGTCCCGTCAGTCTGCATGTGTTCCTGCAGTCTCCCTAGGTCCCGCCAGGATACTTTACCCATGCGCATCAAGTTGTGGAAGTCGATGTCTTTTCTGTGCCTAAGGATCTCCAGGGCGCCTTCTAGGTACACTTGATCCTTGCAGAAACAACCTTGAACCAGAAATGTGCAAAAGTATGACAGCAATGCATAACTAGAAAGGCAACATTTGTACGAGCAAATACATCATGTATCGCCCATTTCCCTCCCCATGCAAGAAGCGACCGTTCTAATGCAAAAACTAACTAGAGTTCCACGACCTCATACCTTCGCCAAATGATTTTAACCTTTATGACTGACGTATTAGGAGTGTTTCTCATCAATCATAAATCATACCAGTTGATTGTCTTAAAATATAACATGTCCAAAGTATGAGCTTAACAAATTATGACCCTAACAAAGAAGGTTTTGCTAATATTTATCATCAATTATGCAAAGGAGGCCCTTATTAGCATAAATTGATTCAACGATGGTCACATTCACATAACGTCCCAATGCCACAAAAAAGGATTAAATGTATGAAATTGCCGTCATTTGCCAGTGTGGAATAATAGAAGTTACTCATTAAGTATGCAAATAAGGCCCACATTTGCATATTTTCTATCTATTAACAGTCCTCTCTTCCTCAGTTACAATTTGAATGGTCATATCATGGAACAAAGCGGATTTTTAAAGTTGCCTCATTAATTATCCAAATTGGAATCTGATTTGCATAATCATTGTCCAATCATACTAAGCATCACACAAGCTATCCACATACCAAAAATCATGACCATCCATCAAGGCCATCATGTTATAGTATTTTCTCATTAATTATGCAAATGAGGTCTTCATTTGCATAGTTCCTATCAGTCAATATTTCTCTCTTCCTCAGTTACATATGTCACATGTTTCAGAGTCCTATCATGGAATTTGGCGGATGTATAAACTTTCCTCAATAATTATGCAAATTAGATACTGATTTGCATAAGAAGTGTCTAATCACGTACATCATCACTCAATCTATTTACCTCAAGCCCTTCTTGAGTTATTCCCTTTCAAAGTCAGACATAAACCTGCTCCTGCAGGTCCAAAAAAGCCGCTAGGGGACCAAACCCACACCACTTACCAAAGATCTATCTACCACTCAAAAATCAGTTCCATAACATGTCCAGAACACGAAATATTAAAACAGGAAGTTCCGCTGCAGTACCATAAGAAGCCGCTAGGGGGCCCAAAATCTAATCGTTTTTAGGTCTCATCAAAACCTACCAACATACCAAATACCAAGACAATCCATCAAGGCATTCTCGAATTATTCTGTGCCACTACAAACAAACAAACAAACAGACAAACGCTACCCTCTGCATAACCTTCTCGGCGAAGGTAATTAACGTTGTATGTCTGCAATGTTGGTATTTGAATAAAGAATTGAATTGAAGACCAGTCAGAAATGGATCTCTCCCAAGTTGGAACCCTATATGCATGGGTGGGCTCTTCTAGGCACCCATATTCATACTGGGCCATTCAAAAAAATTCCTCTACCAAAAAAAACTGGACCTTTTTGATATTAAATCAACCAAGCCCAAAATTGAATTTTCAAAAATGTCCCCCTCATACAAGAATGGACTCGTCCAGCTGTGTATGGACCAACACGTATCATGCAAATTTCAGAACTTGTTAGACAGAAATCATGCAAATGAGGGATTCATTTACTTGATCTATCATGAAATGCTGCTTTAGCCTTCTTTACTTGTATAAGACTTTTATACTTGAAGTCTTGTGTTATTTGGGGAGAGAAGATCATCAACTGATATGGTTTACGCAAACAAGGACTTTATTTGTATAGCCAATGAGAACAAGATTGGCAACATAAAAAGATGTTGCCATGGCGACGGTGGTCTCTGTTAACGTTTTCGTTTTTAGCCCACATGCAAATAAGGACCTCGCATAAATCATATCAGTCAATCACCTTCTTTACCAAAATAACACAAGTTGTCAAATGTATGAAAATCTTGTTTTCACAACAAAAGATATCGTACCATTTCCTCATAAATTATGTAAATGAGGCCCTCTATGCAAGATTTGTGTCTAATAGTGGCCACATTTACTTAACTTCCAAATGGTGCAAAAATGAAATCCCCATCATTTACCACTATGGATTTATAGTATTTTGTCATTAATTATGAAAATTGAGTATCAATTTGCATAATTGATATCTATCGATATTTATATCTTTCTCAGTTACATATGTCATGTGTTTGAGAGTCCTATAATAGAATTCAGCTGATTTATTAACTGTCCTCATTAATTATGCAAATCAGATATTGATTTGCATAATTGGCATATGATTATGTAAATCACTTAAGCTATCTAAACACCAAAAATTATGATGATCCGTCATCCCCTTCTTGCGTTATTCTCTTTCAAAGTTTGAGTCCAAATCAGCTCCTGCAGTTCCAAAAAAAAGCCGCTAGGGGGTCCAAATCTACAGGACATATTTTCCTAACAAAGAGCTATCCACCACTTAAAAATCATGACTATAGCATGTTCAGAAGACGAGATTTGAAAAGTGAAAGTTCCCCTGCAGTACCATAGAAAGTCGCTGGGGGGCCCAAAATCCAATCATTACAAGGTCTCCCACAGACCTACCCACCTACAAAATATGAAGACAATACATCCAGGCATTCTTGAGTTATCGTCCCATGGACTTTCACATTCCTGTACAATTCCTAGAATTCTTGCAATCTGCACACAATATAGTAAAAATCTGGCTCGCCCCTGAGGCGTCGCCAAAAATGTATAATACGTCGGCCGTAAAGGCTGATATTATTTGGCGAAGTTTGAGGTCGTGGAACTCTTGGTAGGGATGTTGTGGTGTGGATACCACGTAAACTGATTACTACTAGTACCTCTTTTTGTGACTTTTGACCCCATCACTGCTATAAGATTGATGGCGTGAATTGAGAGTAGGAAACACAGGAAAGCTGAATGATTACTTTGACCGCAGTGATAGAGACGTCTGGTAATTAGTGCCGCTTACCTGGCAGAGAAGTGTCGACCTGTCCCCGTTTGGCTCGGAGCACATAGTCCCATCGTACATACGGATCCCGTACAAACCTGCCCAGGTCTTTGAACAGGTTGGAGAAAGACATCTGTGAAGCCCTGTACGCTGTGTAGTATAGAAGAGCAGCCCGCCACAAGAAAGGATGCCGTCGGTACAGGACGCTGTGTAGACTGGCCAGCCCCTCCTCTGTAGGGTTGACGCTGAGAAGGCCGTATTGACGCCGACCCTTCCCACCAGTCCATGGCTGGAGTCTGTTGTTGTAGCTCCGGAGGTAATGGGTGCCTTCACACAAAAATGTACACTTTTATTAATAAAACATGCACATTGTCATCTTTCTCTCGGACAGTTTTGTAGGTATTTCCACCATGACGTATAGTTTGGATGTTGTCATGTGCAGAACTGAGAATACGGCTATGTCACTATAGTATAAGCCTCACACATGTTGGCAACATGGATTACTCGCCAATAAATGTGTCTTTCGTGGCAGGAATGTTCATATCTTCTTGTGTGGAAGTATGTGATAGCAACGGTATATGGGCCTAAATCGCTTTTTTATGTGGCCATTTTGAAAGCCTTCTTCTTTACTTTGTCCCCCTCTTCTTTCTCCGACTCTATCTAATACACACACACACGAACGCACACGCGCGCAAGGGAAAAATCAGCCTCCATTTCAGTCGTTCTTTGAGGCGCCGGAGTTCATAGATCTCGACCGATTTCTGAATTGGTGGCTGCAAAAATCCTACGACGATGGATAACATTTTTAATATGTTCAAAATCATTTTAGCTGTATTTCTTACGACGCTCGGTGATGGCTAATTTTACGTGGGATTTACCTGTGATTGACGATGTACCAACATGTGACCACGACTTTATTGTACCCGGTTTTTCCCAAACGCACGACGTACGGCACGACACGACGTACATAGCTCCCTCCACCCCCCAATCGTAGGTATGACGTGATGTGACGGCTAGGTTCTTTTGCTGGAGAAATTGTACTGCCGCCTGCTAGATTTCGGCATTAAAAAGACAATGGCGATTGAGAATGTCTTTCAAAGGGCTAATTACGGGCGGCAATACTAGTTACTAGTACGCAGCAAAATAACCTGGCCCCGATATGTTGAAAATCGCAAATCAGTGCTCCCCAAAATAAGTACCAGTGTCGCCCAGAAGGCCTGAAAAGGAGGCTAGCAAAAAAGTAAGATTTTCGTATAAATCACAACAAATCACTGTAACCGTGCAACCGATGTTACCACTTCATGGCAGCCCTGCTCGTACCTATCTCGTGTCTTGCCACGCCCTCCAACCAGAACTGACGAGAGGTGTTGACGTTGATGTTGAGTGTAGGCCGGCCCCGACTCTGCGTCATGGAGGCCCGTGACAACAGATCGTCTGACAGGTTTATTATCACCTGCGAGCAACAAGTAGGTGGTATAATGAATACAGAAGAACGAGCTATCTCGAACTTCAAGAACGGCAAAGCGACTCGGGAAGGGACTTGGTTCTTAATGAAATGCTGCCCACACATTCTCATTGGACCACTTACCAAATTATATAACTTGTTCCTGTCCTCCGGTTATTTCCCCCAGGAATGGTGCAATAGTCATATTGTTGCCCTGCATAAAGGCGGGGCTAAAGATGACCCCGGCAACTATAGGGGGATTTCAGTTACCAACTGTTTGGCAAAACTTTTTACATCTATTTTAAACTCTCGCCTAACCGCATTCCTGGATGAAAATAAACTCTTCAAATCAAGCCGGCTTTAGAAAAAAATTCAGTACGAGTGATAACTTGTTAGTCTACACTTTTAAGGAAATATCTCTCAGAAAACAGACGTCTTTATTCGTGTTTTGTTGACTTCAAGAAAGCCCTCGATTCCGTTTGGAGAGAGGCACTCCGTTACAAATTGTTAGATTCGGGAGTAGGCGGCAATTTCTATAAGTTAATAAAACGCATGTACTCCAAATCCCAGACATGCGACAAAACATCGTCCGGTTTAATGCCATCATTTGCAACTGAGAAGGGTGTTAGACAAGGCTGCAACCTCAGTCCTACATTGTTTAACCTTTTCACAAACGACCTTGTACATGTACTTGATAATACCGAATGCTCACCGCCTTCTCTACATAACTATCGTGCCTCCTGTACGCAGATGATTTTATTTTTTCCGAGTCTGACAAAAGGCTGCAAATTGCCCTAGATACTAAGCGACTTTTGTACTTCAAGTTAATTTAAAGACAACGAAAGCTATTATCTTCGATACGTCTGGCCGCCAGACGTATTGAAGATAATAGCTTTCGTTTTCTTTAAGTTACTCTGGCCAGTCATTCCCAAAACAAACATTCTCATTTGGGCAAAACACAGTGGACATAGTCCACTCCTACTGCTACTTGGGCCTGAATATAACCTCATCAGGCAGCTTCTCCCTTGCAAAAAACAGCTTTCACTCAAAGCACGTAAGGCTATGTACCGTCTGAAACCCTCATTCGTTCATCTGTTTCCCCAAAGTGTGTACTAAGAGTATTTGATTATTGTATGAAGCCAATTCTTTTATATGGATGTGAAATTTGGGGCACCGAGTCCATAAATGACAGCTCTCCAATCGAAATCTCACAACACCGCTTCTGTAAAAATATACTCGGGGTTTTCAGAAATTGTAGTAATTTAGCATCTAGAGCAGAACTGGGGCGATTTCCTTTAGACTTAGATATTTCTGTTCGTTTGATCCATTATTGACTGCGCTTGTTACAGATGGACTCCGATAGACACCCATTACAAGTTGATGCCCTTTTGTTTCAACATAGCTCTATTATAAATAGCCGCAGAACAACCCTATTACAACCTGTGAAAGAAATATTAGATTGTAGTGGATACTACTATCTGTTCCATTCTTGCAATTCATCCAGTGATATCAAGTCAGTATGTACTATGATAAGGTCCAGAATTATCGATATGTACACCCAAACTTTCTGTCATAATTTGAGTATGGATACAGGCAAGCTAAGGTTCTATAAGGCATGCAAAACATCATTTTCTATGGAAAAATATCTAGAACTATATGGTTTTGATTTACGTTCAGCTATTAGCAAAATTAGAATTAGTGCCCATCCTCTTGAAATAGAGAGAGGGCGGTACAAAAAGTTACCTGTGTGCGAAAGAACTAATTAATGCATTTCCAAGCACACTCGGTGTAAACTCAAGTCCGACTCAAGTGCCGCGAAGTGACTTGGACCGCCCAGCTGCGCCGACGGTGTGACGACTGCAGTATTGTCTCGCTTTGAATCAGAGTGAAATTATGAAATGGATATATTATGGAGATAATGGAAATATTATGGCACAACGAGTAAGAAACAAAATTTCAAATTTGCGGCAAGCGCTTTCAATGATTTTCATATGACCTCTGGCTGGGCATTGCATGACTCACCAGAGTAGACTCGGAGTCGACTCCGTGGATTGCATGCAAGTAAAGGCGACTGGAGTCCGACTTGAGCATGGTTTCGAGGTTACTCAAGTCGAGTCCGGGAAAATGGTACTTGAGTAAAAATTCCAGTCCCAAGCTTCCAAGGGTGTGGTCATTTTGAAATCAACTCAGTCGCTGGTAAAAATCGGCGCAACACATTGCGATATTTCATTCTGAAGAAAAGATGCCCCTTAACATTTTTGCCGAATTTCAACTCATTTCATACAAAAATGAACCTGCTATGGTTCTCCTCCCTCGTAGCATAGCCTGAAAGTAATGACCACACTGAGGAAATGCATACCTTGACTCCCTTTTTCAAATCCAACCGATTCACGATGGTTTGCAATCATTCATCATGTCATCACCTCTGTGGAGATACATTGGGTCTAGCTCTGTCATGTTTCAATATTGAGACAATGTGAGTCATAGTGTGACCTGCGTGCACCCCAAACATGTCTCGTATGCACATGCATGGACATCTTACCAACATATCTATGGGGAATATTCGATGGTACAGTTTCTGTCATGTGACAGGAGAGAGACAACGATGACGTGTACAAACCTCGCCGTTCTGCAGTTTCTCCCTCTTGAAGCATCGTTTAACGATCGTCATGATCTCCCCTCGCGTCAGACGCTTGCCGCCAGTCCTCGCCTCAAAGTTTTCGTACGTTCCAAACTTTTTCAGAGCATTTTCCATGATGGTGATTGCCTGTTCCAGAAGGTAGAAAGTTACAAGTCACGATCTAATTTGTTTGTTATAAAGACCAGCTAGCTGGTTGACAAGACAAGATTTGAGAGTTATCATCAACTTTCACCTAAACCTAACTACCTACCTAGTCCCTCAACCTGGCACGGTCGTTGGGGTCGGGGTGGACAAGGTGCTTACATCTTAAACGATGATTCATCAGCACATTGTTGGACTGAACATAACATTTACTTGAAAGTGGTGCATTGGATAAAAATGTTTTCTTATAGGCACTTGGGAAAATACCCAATTCGAAGAATGGACTTTGAAGTGTAGTTATCAAAATATCATTGACTTGTTTTGACTTCGTACCGGGTTCATATCACGTTTTTGTTCGTCTCAATGAACGATAATAATGCCACAGCAAGTACAATTTATGGATGACATCCTCTGCAGACTTCAAAACTTAATGCGAGAAGACGGCTGAAAGAAAACAAGATTGGTAAATTATTATACATTTTAAACGTTGTAACAAGAATGTAAGCGGTAAAACGTGGTATCACAGCCAACAAGTCTGTTATTCCTGTATTCCAGTGCACAAAGTGACACTAGTGTGATAACCTGGTGTCACTTACCAAGTTATTAACTGCAGTCATGGCTACGGTACTGGTGCCAATTTTACAACTATGGAAACACTTCTATAACTACAGTCATGGTTACCTCACTAGTGTCACTTCTACAAGTACAATCAAGGCTACCTCACTAGTGTCACTTCTACAAGTACAATCAAGGCTACCTCACTAGTGTCACTTCTACAAGTACAATCAAGGCTACCTCACTAGTGTCACTTCTACAAGTACAATCAAGGCTACCTCACTAGTGTCACTTCTACAAGTACAATCAAGGCTACCTCACTAGTGTCACTTCTACAAGTACAATCAAGGCTACCTCACTAGTGTCACTTCTACAAGTACAATCAAGGCTACCTCACTAGTGTCACTTCTACAAGTACAATCAAGGCTACCTCACTAGTGTCACTTCTACAAGTACAATCAAGGCTACCTCACTAGTGTCACTTCTACAAGTACAATCAAGGCTACCTCACTAGTGTCACTTCTACAAGTACAATCAAGGCTACAACATGACATCTTTTCCCGTTTTGGTACTTTCTCGTTATGTGGACCATCTCCGGAGGGGAAAAATTCTTGCCTTTTGTTTCAAAATCAGGTGAAATCAATGGGCGCGCTGATACCATCCATAAAAGTTACTTGCTGTGGCCTAAGATGATGTATAGGGATGCAAATGACATGCTAATGTTATGGAGATGATATGTAGGTATGCAAACGTATGTTAATGATATGGAGATGATATATAGGGATGTTAACGGTACGTTAAGGACATGTATGTATGCAAGTGATATGGTGATGATATGCGGAGTGTATACAAATGTTTTGAAGTATGCAAATGATATGCTACTGACTTATATGTATGATAATGATATGACGATGTGTATGTATGTATGTATGTATGTCCGATGTATGAATACTATTGGTTTCATTTCGTCATATTTACATGGACGAATTGATATCATAGCATGTCATTTACATGTAAATACCATTTATGCGTATCATTTTCATGTCATTTTTATACCTTTGTATCGTTATGCTAATGTGACCTCTGACTTGCACTGCCTTGCACAGCCTGAATAATAACAATACCCATCCTGACCCTAATTCATATTATACAATGATAGAAATGAGTCTGCTTTCATCCCAGCCACATTGTTAGTGAGCTTCTGTCGTACTTCTTCATCTGTGGAAGGTCGGCCGATTTTAAGATCGACAGAGCGCGTCTAAAAGTGTTACTGCTGTCAAACGATCCACCCACGTCTTCTCCTCTTGTATAAGTTAAGCTCCGCGGCATGGGACATTCTGGTTTTGGTTTGGAACAATTTGGTTTTGGTTCAGGGTGCCAGGCCTACGCGGATCAGGGCATGACAAGATATGCGCCTGTGGCCGGAGTGGGAGCACCAACTCGGTTTGTCCCAAAATGCTGCTCTCCAGGAGCAGAGGAGAGACTAAATAGTGCTTGAGTGGAAGCGTTTTGTCGAGTAGCGACAGGCTTGCACCGCACACTCCTAGAGCGATTTGTACTACTGTTCCAACGTCTTGTCCACAACAGGAAATCCTCTAATCGGAGAAGGCCGTCACCGAGAACAAGTCCGTGTTTTGTCTGTAACCGACTAGGCCATTGGAAGTTACAATGTCCTCTTAAGAACAGTCAATATAACAATAGAAATTCCCTCCCCAGGCAACAGAGCCACGCCCAGCTGCCTGCCAACGATGATGATGACGCGGACTCGAGACCCGTAACTACCCTAGGAAGCAATTCCGCGGGGCCCCCTCCCTCTTTTGTTTCAAATCCACTCCCGTCAGCCGCTGGCCGTGACCGGCCACTTAACTCGGCGCAGACAGCAACCACCCTGCCGCCTGATCCCCACCCAACGTCGGCGACACCGGACCCGCCACCTGTTCGTAACTCGCCACCTGTTCGTAACCCGCCGGCACCTGTTCCTGACCCGCCACCTGTTCCACTAGACGGCACTTGCTCTGTCAGTGCACCTGCGACGGCGTCCTGGTACCCTACACCGATCAGCACACCTACGCCGACGACGTCAGCCATCCCTGGGTCACTGTTGCCTCAGCGACCCAGCCGACGTTGTCGACAACCACAACATTTGAACAATTACGTTTCTTCCCTGGACAATGATTCTAGTAGTGACAGTGACACAGACCATGTCCACCCCAATGTATGCCATGTCACAAATAACCTGGGTGTGGGGTTGACTAGTCAGTGCCATCCCTCGGATGGGTCGTGCAATGTAGGTCCTTCTGCCCTTCCATTGCAACCCTTAACTGACGACTCCCCGCCAAACAGCTGGAGTCCGGTGTCCCCCCTTATGACATCCTTAGTTCGGGCCTTTACTAGCCCAGAGAAACCCACAAAGATTATAACAGTTTAAAGGAGAGGAAACGTTTTTCATCCGTACTTTAGGTCCCTCGTACACGTGGTAAGTCGGTTAGGGCGCCCCCACTTCTAGTGTCCTACGTCAAACTAAATGGAAGTGCTTTGCCCGTGAGTTCGTGGATGAGTTGCGCATGCGGGAGACCAGCACTCTCTCCGTCAGGGCCACTAATGTTGCGTTAATAAGCTCCACAGCAGGGTGTTATCGCTCCACAAGCACAGTTGGATTCCCCCTACCATGGCGTGTACCGCAGCTCCGCTGCCAGTCTGTTCTTGGGGTTGCCCTTCCTCCTATGACGCTCGCTCGATGGGACTTCCGTACTATGTACCCACGGTTTGTAAAAATCCTCCTCCTCTTCGATTTGTGTAGTCTGTTAGTACGTTCTGGCAGTTTCAGCCTTCCAATTGTCATTCGGTGGTCTCCTAAAAAGTGATTCCACGAAGGCCGGACTCGTACTTTTTATTAGGGGTCAAATAACAAGGAGTTAAGGTAGTGGGACTGCCTCGTTCTCTTCTCCGTTGGGGCTCGTTTTCCCCGCGAGCGCGTTGGCACTCTCTAGTCCCCTCCTCGTCCTGCAATCTAGGACCCGCTCCAAAACACAGCGGACTCCCGAGCCAAAAACGCTCTATACCGGTTTGACCGGGTTTGACATGGTTTGTTCTGTTCTTGGAATCTTTGGAAATGTTATGTTTGGAACCTGCAGTGTGTACTTGAAATTATGTCGACTTTGATTGCACTTTATTTTGATTGATAACTATTGTGAAATTGATTGTGCTGTTTTTTTTGGTGGATGATAACACTGATTATGCTGTATGATTATTCTGGTGTCTGCATCAGTGATTATGGGTCTTTATCTTGGTTGTTATGCAAGTTAGCTAATGATGTCTGCCATTGTCAGGATATTCTGTTTTATGATATGCTATGTTTTGTTATGCTATCATTTGACCCCGTTCATACTAAATCGCGTAAATCGCGAAATCGCCGAAATCGCGATAATGACCCCGTTCACACTCATTTTTTTCAATCGCGATTGAAGTATAATCGCGATTGTTCGATCCGATCGCGATTGAACGCAAAGAAACTTTTGCGTTCACACTGCTTTTCGCCAAGTGGATTAAAGTACGCCGTGATCCGATCGCGATTGAAGCACGAGGTCAAAGGTTCGGCGTCGCTTGCTACAAAATGGCGGGAGTCCCCAAACTCTTGATGATTTTGTATCTCTGGAGAATGTTCTGTAGCCGTGGAAGGGAACGCAATCGGCGGGCTATGATCGCGAGAAGGCGTGAACGACGAAGGCTTTTGTATATTGGCCTCGCTGTAGTACGGGTAATGAACGCGACAAGTGCTGTAGACAGGACAATCTGGGAGCGTGAATCATAGAGATAAGCATTACAGGGGAGTGGACACACAGGCTTCTGGGAAGGTTGAGGCGTAACGCACCAAAATGGCGGCGGTCGGATTTTGGAGCCAATGACGTGATGCAGAACCCCGGGGACTGTGCGTTTATTCAGCAGTGTGCAGATTCATGGAAGGTGCGTATGGGCAGGGGATATAGTGGTGTTCCACTTGACATGACAGATGTTCTTCGTCAAGTGCCTGCTGTCCTTCTTCCGTGTTTTCTATCTGCAGATACTACATATTTTGCCATTTGGAGGTGTTAAACAGAGTCCTAAATGATTACAATAATACATAGCTACATTTGAATCCAACCCTCTGTCACACCTACATAGACCCTACTTACACAGAAAATTTGAAGTCAATCAGCCAAGCCGATCGTGAGAAATTGACCTGACAAGTTTACATTGTGTCCACCAGCCCCCCTCCCCCCTTGGCTCAAGTGTGATCATTTCAACATCTCCCAGGAATGTGATCAACTAATGTCAATCTTACCAAACTAGCATAGATGATTAGTAGCTATATCCCTCCAACTTATGATGGAATATGAAGTCCATTCATGCTTTTGATTATGAAATATTCACTGGGAAAGTTGACCTTTGTTTGACCTGTCATATTCTTAACACCCACCCCCATTCAAAAAATAGACGGAAATAGAAAAACATGTCTGATTTCAAAAAAAATTGTAAGATTCATTAGTAGATATAACACGCCAACTTATATGGGACTATGAAGTCAATCCGTGATTTTGATTATGAAATATACACTTTGGAAGTTGACCTACTTTTGAGGTGTTGTGTTGTTCACACCTAGCCCCATTAAAAAAATAGACGGAAATAGAAAAACATGTCTGATTTCTTAAAAAGTAGTAAGAATCATTAGTACGTATATCCCTTCAACTTATCTAGGAATGTCAAGTCGATCCATCGTTTGGATGAAGAAATATACAGTTTTGAAGTTGACCTTTGTTTGACCTCTATAGTTGTTGACACCCACCCCTATTAAAAAAATAGACGGAAATAGAAATACATGTCTGATTTTCAAAAAAGTAGTAAGATTCATTAGTAGATATAACCCGCCAACTTATATGTGAATATCAACTCAATCCATGATTTTGATTATGAAATATACACTTTGGAAGTTGACCTACTTTTGAGGTGTTGTGTTGTTCACACCTAGCCACATTCAAAAAATAGACGGAAATAGAAAAACATGTCTAATTTCTGAAAAACCTCTTTGAATCATTAGAACGTATATCCCTCCAACATATGTAGGAATATGAAGTCAATCCATACTTTTGATGATGAAATATACAGTTTTGAAGTTGACATTGGTTTCACCTCTGAAGTTGTTGACACCCACTCATATTAAAAAAATAGACGGAAATAGAAAAACATGTCTGATGTTTGAAGAAGTAGTAGGAATCATTAGTATGTATATCCCTCCAACTTTTCTAGGATTGTCAAGTCAATCCATGCTTTGGATTGGAAAATAAAGACTTTGAAAGTACATGTAAATATGGTTGGCTATATTATCATAAATGTGGTAACTTCAATATCCCCTAGGCAAGTATTCAATTGCTTGATTTTCCCAAAATCAATATAAGTTATTAGTATTTCTTATCATATATGGGATAATCAAGCAAATACTAGAGATGCATTTGATCAAGAGACATAGACTGCTGTAAATATGTAAGTTGATCAGCCATATTGATAAACAGATTCACAAGTGTGTCTGCTTCAATATACCCCAACAGGAAATAATAAGCAATTTGTATGATTTCCCCGAAAGTATTATACACGTAGGTCATTAGTATTTGTATCTTCACTACAATCGGGACTTTTGACAACTCAATATTTGTCTTTCATGATGAAATATAGACTTATTATGCCATATTTGTTGTGTGTAGCACACTAGTATTGACTTCAGTGTAGAAGCTATGCTTGTTGGCTGCTTACCCTGTGCTATAAGCAAGCAAAAGATTTTCAAACAGTGAAGTAAATATTGCAGATGACATGCTGATTTTATGACAGCTGTCTATATATGATCCACTTTGAAATTGTCATCTGAAAACTGCCAAGCAATTATCCTGCCCCCTCCCCCCTCACACATAGATGTACTCTGTGTCTGACAAATTTAAGTGGTTTAAGGTGACTATTAGTATTGGATACAAAGTATCCAAAGATCATGTGTTATAGTGAGTGCTTGGTATGATAGGACAGCAATGATTTGCTTTGTTTTGTTTTGTTTTGTTTTTTCTGAGGAAAAGGTTTAGATTATCATCATCATCTTCAATGATCATGTTCTGGTAGTTTCTTGGTTTGAATGAAATTGACCAATATACTAGTACCCACACCAATATATCATATCAAATAGCTTTATAAGTCAAAGTAAGGAGAATGATCATTAATGCTAATTGTCCATAAGCTTTTTAATGTGAAATATATTCTTCTTTTTCAGATGGTGTCTGCTGTGGAAGCAAGTTGAACTCAAGACTTCTTAGCTCTTCTTAAGTTGTGGGATATGATGATGTACCCTCTTTACAAAGGAGTTGAATGCTACAATAGTAATACAACATAAACATATTGATGATTCATTTTGTGATTTTGACAATATTATTTCTAACGTTAAGTTGTCCCATGTACAATGTATCTATATGAAAACATATGTATACTAGTACTGTAAATGGGTAATGTTTGCATGGTTTTATGTTCATGTTTTTCACATTGACCTCTTCACCGCAGACTTAAAACCACATAGAATATTCACCATTTTATAGTAAAACCCTGTATGGCAGTTTCAACCGGGAACTTAAAATGAAAGCGAACACTCCATTTTCTCCCAACAGTGGAATTAAATCCCCGCAAATATTTCCCCTCTTACAGTTGTGCATATAAAAAATACCTTTTGTGACTGTTACATTTAGAACTTTGTGGGGTTTCTGTAGTTGACTAGTTGCTGATATGTTTAACTTTAATGGAAAACAATGACTTATAACCATTGAAAAAAACTTGTAACTACTATAAAGCAGTTGCCCAGTGCAAGTAAAAGTTATCTATTTGAAAATCATTGATATTTTCAGTTTGTTAATTTTGTCTATGACATACCCCAGCACAAGTTTTATCTATGGCATCAAGAATTCAAAGTATAAGCATTTACCTGCAATAGAATGCTGTTTCAGTGAGTATACATGGAGTAATGTATGAATTATGTGCCAATTTTACAACATGAATAGGATACTATTAGCCAATGTAGATAAATTTTCTACATAACTGTAGGTACTTTTTTATGATATTGCTGGTGTGTTTTGTTTGAATTTGTGCCAACCATGTGCAGTAAGAAACGGCTAGCTTATGGCAATACCATCAGGTGTTTTTCCTATTATAGATTAACAAACACAAAAGTCTGTATCTGTTTTGTATCTAATTATGCCCCGACTATGGTGAGGCAACAGTAACAACAATGCTTTAAAGATTTGGTAATACATGTACAATAATTATGCTGAATACATGTAGTGTTATTACACATACATTTCTATAATGTCACTAATAAAAGAATCCAATAAGATATCATGACAATTTGGCCTGTAGTGCTGTTGTTTTGGTCTCTTGACTTGTATTTTTGTACATTTTGTTTTACATGAAGGGAAAGAGGATCAAACATGAGAGATGTTAAGGTTCAACAAAAAGTTACATTGTAACTGAAACTTTGTTATACTGTATAGCAAATTCAAGATGTTAATTAATTTCTTTATTATTAGAATTAGCAGTGAAGGTGGTCTTAATTTCAGCAAAGGTTTACCATACAGACAAACATCATTTCTCCCCCTTATTTTGCTAATTTTGGAGCAGACCTAAAAAAAACTTCTGCACTTTGAATTAGATTTTGTGATGGAAAAGTCCTTTGAAGTAAGATCTATTATTTTGTAGTAGAGAAGGTTCATGGATTGATTTCTATAGCATGAAAGCTCTGAAACCTATAGTATATAATATCAGGTGTATTTGCAGCCAGTGCCACAGGCAGGTACCCAATCATTCTGTTTTAATGTAAGCTCATTTCTATTTACCAAAAGGGGCTATTCAATAACGTCCAAAGTAGTATCCACCCAGTACGTAGTAACGCACAAGACTTCGGATTCCGACATCAAGTGTCGTTTTCCGCTACCGAAAGGCTCCGCGATTTGAATATACCGCGCGCACCACTCAGTCCGGGTACCCGCCATCCATTGCGAAACCCCTGCGCGGAGCCTCGTTTTCGCGCAGGCTTTTGATTCCATGGCCTGCGTGAATGAAGCGACGATTGGTGGGAAAACATTGTACTTGGTACATTACTTATGTGATAAGTTGCGACCCTAGCCTTGAACCGGCCGAAATCCCCGCGGATCGCGATGGAATGAATCGTAGTTGCGTTCACACTCAAAATTTGATAGGATTGGATTGGATCCGATCGCGATTAATCCAATCAAACTACCTCCGGAGGTAGTTACAATCCAATCGCGATTGGATCGTTTTGGATCGTTCCAATCGCGATTGGGAGCGTTCACACTGAAAAAATCAATCGCGATCGGATCGATTCAATCGCGATTATACTTCAATCGCGATTGAAAAAAATGAGTGTGAACGGGGTCAATGTGGCTAGTATGTACGCTCCAAATCGCATTTGAAATCGCCCGAAATCGCTTTCCGCGAAACCACCTCCGGAGGTGGTTTACTCGCGATTTGCCTGCATTGCGACTTAGTATGAACGCTCGAAATCGCCTTGATGCGCCTTGGGCGCTTTACTTTGCATATTGACCCTGTCATGGGTCAAGGGGTCATCTGCAAATTCAGTCTTTCCGCTCATTATACGATGTTCATCTACCGCCTAGCTTGTTGGAATATTACGCCGAATGCGGCGGAAATATGTCAGAATCGGGCGGCGATTTTGGCGTATGGAATGACGAAAACGCATGTACTGATGGCCATCTTCGGGGATGTGGGGATTCAGAAGAAACCCAAGGGATCCCACCGAAACCAGAGCGTGTACGCTGAAGTTGCGACTGCCTGAGTTGGCCAAATACGCGAAAACATGGAAGTAATGCCGCACTATTAAAGGTAAAAAAACTCAAGATGAAGTACAAGAGTGGTGACAATCGAATAACGCGTCCGCCGTTGATCAAGCTGTTGGACGCGATTTTACAACTCGCGCTCGTTCGACCCCTGGTGTGAAGGAATGCGACTCAGGGCGATTTCGCGATTTGCGCGATTTAATGTTACCTGTATTTATTGTAGGATGTATCATCCAGTCGCCCATCGGTTTGTTAAATTATCACCCCATACCAACTTCTTCTGTTAATTGTTTTCCTCTCAAGATTGCACTATTGTACAATTCTGCTGATTGAGAGATGTTTTGTTTCCGATATTCCCATCGTTCTGTAGTTAAGTTTTGCTAGTCAAGTTTTTAATACCTTTTATTGGACAGTTAGTTAGCTTAGTTTTCTTAAAGTTAAGTTAAATGATGCGGGAGGTATTGCAGAAAGTTATATGTACCTTATGTTACATGGTACGGATGTTATATTTGAGATGTAGGTACCTTTCCTTTTAGGAACGCTATGCTGCCCCGACGGCTGACTAAGCTATTTGAGAGAGAGAAAGTGAGAGGTACCTTTAGGAAAGGTAAATACACCTGACAAAAAATTATGCTAATGAATACCTAATTTGCATAATTTATGTATAAACTCGTATTGTCCTTACCGTAAAAGCTGCGGATGTCATCTTTGAGATGTAGGTACCTTTAGGAAAGGTGAACACACCTGAACGTGAATTATGCTAATGCAGACCTCGTTTGCATAATTTATGCTGAAACTTCATAATACTCTTACATTCAATGCTAAGGATGTCATATTTGAGGTGTAGGTAATGGGAGGGGAATATCCTGCGTTTTCCCGAAAATGTTGTCTTTCTAGTTATAGACACGTCTTAGTGTGGTGAGAGCATGATCGTATACGTAAGAGAAATAGCCCAGATCGTATCTAAAAGACCATCTGTCACATAAGGCCATACCATCTTAATTTTATGGATGACATCCTCTGGAGTACCCAAAACTAATGCGAGAGGGCGAAAAAAAAAATCTAGCAAAAAAAAAAAAGATGATAAACCGGAGGACTACATAGCTGGTATTGCAAATTAAACCACAGAACACAGTGTAAGTCTTTATTTGTTCGAATTAGCTCATATCAAAGTGCTTTTAACATGGATGATGCCTGGTTTAAAGACCCATATGTAACATTTGGCCGTTTAAAGAAAAAAAAATGTGTTCGGCTGTGTACACAACATCACGCCTTCAGTCAGAGCAAAACATCAAACTCTGTAGGCAACCCAGCCAGAGATAATATCGTTCAGTTTGATACAGACATGTACAATGATAGTATTGTCATATCATAAACAAAATTTCGAAGCCTCCTCGGTGGTGATTTTTGTTTTGTTTTTTGGAGAACGGACGAAAATCAATGCGCGCGCGGATGTCATCCATAAAATTAAGATGGTGTGGCCTAATGATAATAGAAAATGGAATTGTGGGATAAACCCAGTCTATATGCTACCGGTACCATAGGAGCCACCATGTCAGAATTACATTTTAGTTCAAAGAAAGTCAATATTTGCAAACAAACGGGAGTCTCGGAGAACGCCGGCAACTGGTCGCTGGTGTTAAAAACAGGTTTCGATGCACAGCGACCATCGTTACTCTCCAAGAAGAGGTTGATGGGGCAGATCGTCACCGTTTTATCATAGGCCGTGTTTTTTTTCGCTAGCCCCATTGGCGATCTGCCCCATCAACCTCTGCTTGGAGAGTAACCATCCGGCCGACTCCTAAAAATTGCCGACGATCCTTAAGTTAGTATCTGATCGAGAAAACAAAGGACACATAAGACTGCCAAAAATGCCATTTAGAGATTCGCATCTAATGAATTCTCTAATCGATTTTCGCGCAATGTGACAGGGGTATAAGGACGCTTACTGTCCTGTACTTTTGTTTGATTTCGAACCGTTGTTTGTGAGGATCATGTTGTGATGGTTTCTTATGATCAGGCGGCTATCCAAAAGAGCCATACGTGAAAAATCGTACGACGCTGCAAACATTTTAAAATCGCACGACGCTCGCTGATTTTGCATGCGATTTACATGCGATCTCCGTGCTATCGTGTTTGAATTTTACCTCGTTTGACAAAATAGCGATTAGCTTGTGTCAAAATGATGGAAATGAAATTGAGCAAAGTATCAAAAGCCTTTGCAACACAACACAGGCCTCTGTTTATATTCAGTCATGTGCTGATATGCTATGGTTGATTGGGTTACTCATGGAAGGTACGATTGACCTTGCCGTGCTCGTATTACTAAAAATAGACAAGGCAGATACTTCGGACCAAGGGGGTTTAAATCGGACTAAATTCCAGACTTACTTGATCTAGGTAGTTGTCGGATGGCTTACTGAACCTTTCCAGTACAGTTTGTGCCGCCGGGTAGTTGTAGAAGAAAAGTGGGTTGTAGTTGTAGTTGGCCCGCATGAACCTACTTTTCTCTGTCTCTACGTTAGCCGGTCTGACCGCGTCAAGAAGCCCAAGTCTTCGTCTCGGAACCGACACGGTACTGGACAGAAGAGGGAGCTTCAATATGTCTGAGCCTTCCGTAAATCGCCTGGCCTTTAGCCGCATATGATTCGGCACATTTCCTTCTGTGTTCGAGCAGCTGGACCGGCTACCCGGTGATTTTTTCCCCCGCCGTCCCTTGTTCTTGGTCCGAGGACTAACGATGGCTGGACACCTCTGAACCGTCGTGCTCTGCCTGTCTTCACAAGTCGGTTTCAGTTCCAATATATCCGTAGCGGCCATCCGGTTCGTATACGCTGAGAACTAGATAATTAAAGAAAAGAACAAAATGCCTGAGTGTAGTAAGTACAGTAGTCCAACCAACTTCCACCAGGTGTTACCGGCTGCTACAATTGCAACAACAATCAGCGAGTAAGCGGCACCACGGCGTCTTAGGTAACGGAGAAACATGACTCCGCAAGGCTATAGTGATTCTCTATTGCCATAACAAAGTCCCAAGCCACCTCAACGATACGGTGCCACACGGTATCGCCTAGTCTTGCATATAGTACAAGTGGACCGGCCGTTGACATTCCATGTACAAGGGCGACATCATTTTCGGCTTTAATGGTAACGAGAAATTGAAAAGGATAGAATATTGTCAAGGTCAGGATGATGGTTTCTCATATATAGTTTGTCTCGGACATTGTCGGGTTTTATTTTGTTTCTATACTATAAGTTAGTATAACATCACTCACGGGAGCATAGGAAGTGAAGTCCCGTTGTTGTCATTTGGTTTGGTTCTGGATATATTGTTATTTATTAAAGCCCGGTCACATACTACTACTTCTACACAATACTGGACAAGACCCCACAAGGGGGAAAACGTCCAGAGCGATTCACCTACGATGGCATACCGCGCAAATCGCACAATGATCGCAGGTAAAACTGGAGTTCCACGACCTATACCTTTGCCAGGTAACGTTAACCTGTTCCAGTGACGTCTCATCAGTGTTTCTCATTGATTATGCAAATAAGGTTGTCTCAGTTGGTCATTTTTTCTACCCAAATAACACAAGTTTTTTTAAAGTACAAGTCTTATATTAGCAGAGAAAGTTATTGTTACATTTCCTCATAAGTTATGAAAATAAGGCCCTCATTTGCATGATTTATGCCAAATGATGTCCACATTTCTTAACGTCCGAATGAAATCCCCATACTTTACCAGTCCACTATGGAATTTTAGTTTTTTTTAATAGTAATCATTCAAATAAAGCCTTCATTTGTATAATTGATATCTATCGATATTCCTCGCTTTCCCAGCTAACAGTTACATATGTCACATTATGTCATATATATATATATATGTTAGAGAGTCCAATCATAAAATGCAGCGGATTCCTAATTGATTATGCAAAAAATCTCCTGATTTGCATAACTAGCATGTGCTTATGTGAATAATCACTTATCAAAGCTATCTACAGATCAATAATGAAAATCTGTCAATCCCTTCTTGAGTTATTCTTGTTCAAAATCTGAAACAAAATCAGCCCCTAAAGTTTACAAAAGCCGCTAGGGGGCCTAAACGTTCACAACTTACTCTCCCTCCCAAGCGCGTATATCATGCGAAATATACTAAGCTACAATGCTAATTATCTTCGCCGAGTACTTGTACTCGGAGAAGATTATGTTTTCGGTTGAAAAATCTGTTTGGTGGGTCTGAATGTATGTCAGGAGCATAACTCAAGAAAGCTTCAATGAATCTTTATGATTTTTGGTAGGCGTGTAGTGGTTGTGCAAAGAAAGGTCAAGTTCGAAAATGCTTCACCTTGCGTTTTGCAACAGTACTGCAGCGGACTTTGCATTTTTTGTGTGTTAGTATGTAGGCAAAAAAAGTGACGGAAACGTTGATGGATCTTCATGATTTTTTGCAGGTGTGTAGATGTTGTGAAAACGGGGGTCAAGTTCAAAAATGGTTCCCCTGGTATTTTCCGTCGGTACTGCAGCGGGCTTTGTGTGGATGTGTATTTGTATGTCGCCAGCATAACTCAAGAAGCTGTTGATGGATCCGTATGATATTTAGTGGATGGGTAGGGTTTACAGAAAGGAAGGTCAAGTTCGATAATGGGCCTTCTAGCGGCTACCTAAGGTACTGCAGCGGAGATTCAAAATTTAGGGGCATATTTTCTGAAAGTGCTATGGTCATGATTTTTGTGTGGTAGATAGTTCATGCCACAGAAAGTAAGTTCTGTAAATTTTGGCCCCCTAGCAGCTTATTAAGAACTGCAGTGGGTGTTTTTGTTTTGACATTCGGACATGAATAACTTGAGAAGGGGTCGACAGATCGTCGTGATGTTTGGTATGTAGAGAGATCAGATGGTGCTTTACATTATCAATTACTAATTATGCAAATCAGGAGGTAATTTGCATAATTAGTAAGGAAAGTTTGTTAACCCACTGCATTTCAATGGGACATGGGACAGTGTCAGGTTATGTAAACAGATGGCCTTGCATAAACGTACATGTAGGTCAAATAAATAAACTATTCTCCAAGCAGAGGTGTGGGTCCTCCTGGTTTTAAACGCGTTCAGTTTAAGCATTTTTGTTCAACACGGTTGGCGACATAACGAAATAGGGACAAAATAGAAAGCCTGACTAAAAACACCAAAAAACGCGCCAGATTAGACTATTCATATGTATTGACTGTACCATTTCATCATCACTTTCAGCTTTCAACACTGCAATATCGAACCTTTGTTGCCCATATAATATCAACATACTCATATTTTTCATGACCAGTTATAACATCTATTAGCACACTCTACACATATACTAGTCCTGTACCACCAAATGATTTTTAACCCTATCTAGACTGGACTAATTCGCCCAATCATAACTTCCAAATGGTATGGTGCATGATCAAATTTGCAGGGGGTGATTAGCACGTAAATATTAATCACTCTCCATAATAAGCCTTGATTATTTGGCGAAGATAATGTGTTCGTGGAACTCTAGTTAAGCTAAAACGCTAATGCTATTTAAGCTGATGCTAATTGAAATAAGAATGGTAACTAACCTAAAATGCGAACTTAAAATGTATGTAGTAAATGTTGATGTTGTCAATACATGGTACAGAGATAGCTTGGAACGTTTGAATGAAGTGAAAGTCATGCATCTTAAGGCTAAGGAATCTGTCAGATGTTAATGTGTGTGTTAGTGTGTAAGTGTGAGTGTGTGCGTGCGTGCATGTTAGTATGTCGTGTTAGATCGTCTGTGTGTGTGTGATCCAACGTCAGCCTAAGCCTTAATATAAGTAGCCTAAATTTCCATAGGACTTAAAAGGCTCTACATCATAAACTGACAATATCAACATCTACTAGATTTAAAAAAAAAGATGAGACAAAAATGAAACTTGACCTTAGCTAACACATAGTAAGCTTAACTACATAACATACATGGTTGCTGTAAAACTGTACACTTTGCATTCCATAAAAAGCCAACAACTTTATCTCCAGACTACTAGGGGCATGCAGGAAGTTAGTGATTTATTGGCATTTCAGTTCTAGGCCGGTTCAACCTAGAAATGAACTATCCCCTCTGTCTACCTGAAGCATTATCAGCCAAGAGAATCATTATCTCTTGATGGATGGCAAGGTGTTGAGTACATTTTGATAACACCCTGAGTTTTTATTGCAGGTGGGGCGCTAGGACATCTCGGGAGCAACGACTACTTCTGCACACAGGACTCCAGCCTGTTTCTGCGGTAGACAAGCCCGATGCATGCCTAATTCGGTTCCTGTAGCTATGTCAATGGCCGGGATTGCATTGGAAGAAACCACAAAGTTCAGTGTTTTAGAGATCTGGGATTTCCCTGGTTCTGTTAGCTCATAACTACTCAGGCTCTCCAACCACCTGCCTTCTTTTGCGGCCCTGTGCCAATGTCTTGGTTCAGGACTCCAAGATATGACACAAGGCAAATTATGACGTTGTCTAGGTCCCCGACAACCACGGACCACTACATGAACAGAAAGAACAACAGATACATATATGTACAACCCAATCAGTCGCAAGCTAACAGGACCAGGAAATCCCCCGTTCTTTAAGCCATTGAACTTCACAGCCTCCTACTGGCAACATCACTAAGGATGTCACAAAACACACATCAAGCACCCTACCATTAACCGAGAGATTGTGATCATTCCTGCCGACAATGCTTCAGGTACACAGAGGGAATCGTACGTTCAGTTAAAGCTATAAATGCAATATAACACATCATTTAACTTCCCATCATGCGAATGACAATAAGGGCCTCATTTACGTAATCTATGAGGAAATGCTAGAATAGCTTTCTTTGCTAAGATGAGAATATCACACTTTGAACAACCTGTGTTATTTGGGTAAAGAAGGTGATCATCTGACATGATTTATGCAAATTAGGGCCTTATTTGCATAAAAATGGGAAACATGATATGCCACTCGAAAAGGCTAACATCAGTTGGCGAAGGTATGGGGTCGTGGAACTCAAGTTGTACAATTTATTTGTACGGAGTTTGCACCATTGTTACATGTACATGTGCAAATGCCTTTTTATGGCATCTAGAACGTTTTTGTGATAGAACTGACAGTATATTGTGCATATTGTACTATTTTCGGTATGCTGACCATAATTTGCAGAAGGGTAAAAATAATCTTATTTTTTATTTCAAAATCAGGTAAAAATCGATTGCGCGCACTGATGTCATCCATAAGATTTACTTCCTGTGGCCTTATTACGATATCTGGTATCTAATTGCCTCTGCAGTTCCAAGGAAGCTTCCCTGGTCCAAGAGCTATACACCACTCAAAAATCCTGACCATGGCATTTCCAGAACATGAGGTATAAAAACGGAAAGTTCCACTGCAGTACTGTAACAAGCTGCTAGGGGGCCAAAAATCTAATTATTTCCATGCCTCATCAAGACCTACCCACATACTAAATATCAAGACAATCCATCAGAAAAGATTTCCGCATTTTGACTTCCAAGCTAACCCATGGAAAGCCATATGGGAAGCCCCATTTCGAATAACAAAAGAACCAAAGTTACGATCTTTACAATGGAAAATTTTACACAATATTTATCCCACAAGGGTCACTATGTAAGATTTTGGCGCAAAAATTGAAAATAATTCTTGTGAACAAATCTTAATGTGAATGACAGGCATTGACATGTACAACCACTTTTCCGCATATTTTCTTCATTGTTTCGTCTATTTTGGTGTTTTTGAACTGTACAAAAACAAGCTGCACAAGGCCTGCTGACTCCCGGACACCACCTCAACACCTCAACAACATCCCGTGCACTGGAGGACCCCTATGGTGGTCTAATCCCTGAGGCACACTTTACTCTGCCATATGTCATGAAGCTCTTCTTCTTTGGAAACACTCATATCTTTTCCAAGAGGGTAGAATACAACTATTAATTTAGTCTTAGAGAATCTACTTTGTATGGCATCAATAAAGAGTGGTCATTTTCCCTTCAAAACTGCAAGAACTCTGGTTAGGATGAATTTTTACAGAAACTGGTGAACTGTATACAGGCACCCCACTGAGCGGTCAAGCTGATAAGAACAATAGAAGCCAGTGGCCAGCCATGTGTGGTCATGTGTTGGTTTCACACTGTGTGTTGGTGTGGATAACAGTTTTCTAAAAGTTGTTTATATGGTGCACAGGTGCAGTAATGTTGTAACCTCCCTCCCTGAATATCGGTAAGCAATGCCCGATCCTTGGTCAATAAACTTGATGAACTCAGCCTAGTTTTGACCACCTCGTCCATCGATATTGCGGTAGTAACCGAAACTTGGTTTACTCCTTGCCTTCCGACTTCAGCAACGGACATACCGAATTTTAATATGTATTCTAAATGCCGATCTGACAAACGGGGAGGAGGTGTAGCAGTATACACCAAAGCAACCATTTCGTCAAAGGCCTTGGACATAGTTGTTCCATCGGACTTGGAGTGTGTGTGGGTGCACCTTCGCCCTCACTGGCTCCCAAGGGAGGTCTCGTCCATTGCGCTGTGCGGTGTGTATAACCCCCCAGCTTCACGAAACGAAGCAGCGCTGTTAGCCCACCTGTCGGAGTCGATAGACGTGCTGAAGAATTCCTACCCGGACATCGGTCTGTTCGTGATGGGTGATCTGAACCACCTCGACACCAGCATCCTCTGTCGTGATCATTCTCTGCTACAAGTTGTACAGGTTCCGACTCGTGGCAACGCGATACTTGACCAGGTCCTTACGAACGTCGGCAAATTCTATGGGTCTCCTACAACAGCGCCACCTGTGGGACGGAGTGACCACAACAGCGTTATACTGACTGGTGAACAAAGTCGCTCGAGCAATCGCAGCCGCAAAAAAGTAGCCAGGCCCATGCGTGACTCAGACATCAGGGCCTTCGGGTCCTGGGTTACCACCTACTCGTGGAATGAGGTCGAACATGCAACAGATGCCGAAGCTAAGTGTGCTGCATTCTATACAACACTCAGCAATGCCATCGAAAAGTTCTTCCCAACCAAAGTAGTACGTCTACACCTGAAGGACAAACCATGGGTCACTCCACACCTTAAATCCCTCATCTCCGATCGCCAGAAAGCCTTTGACAAAGGCGATACCAGCACCTGGAAACGTCTCAGGAACAGGATTGCGCGTGAGATTGCTACAGCCAAAAAGGGATTCTACAGGGACAAGATCCAAAATCTTAAGACTGCAGACCCCCGGAAGTGGTTTCAAAACATTAAAGAAATGGCCAACATCCGTAAAGACCCCGCACATATTGAAGTTCCAGGTGTGGACCCCTCTTCCACCAAGGATGTGGCTAACGCAATTAACAAACACTTGGCGTCAGCCTCTCAACAACACCCTCCTTTAAAGCTGGAAGACTTGCCCCCATACCTACCAGCTCCAAGCCCTCCCCCGGAAGTGTCAGTCTGGGAAATGTACCACCGACTACGAACGGTTAAACTGAACAAGTCCGCCGGTGTTGATTTCTCCTCGACTCATACGAGAATTCGCCTTCGAACTCAGTCAACCTCTGACCAACATATTCAACGCCTCCCTAGCGGAAGGAACTGTACCTGCAGTTTGGAAGAAAGCCGACGTCGTGCCGATTCCAAAGGAGAACCCGCCTCGCCTACAGAAACTCAGACCGATCTCTCTGACCCCAATTTTCGCAAAAGTATGTGAAGGATTCATCACCGACTGGTGCATGAAGGACATTCTACCCATGATTGACACCCGCCAGTATGGATCCCTCAAGGGGAAATCTACGACACATTACCTCACAAGTTTAGTTCACTTCCTAGCAAGCACAACGGACAAACCTGGATACATCAGTACACTCGTGCTGACTGACTTTACCCGTGCTTTTGACTGTGTTCACCACCCTACCGCCATCAACAAGCTTCTCGCCCTCGGGGTACGTCGATCCATCATCCCTTGGATTTGCTCCTTCCTGACAAGCCGGCAACAACGTGTCAAGTACCATGGAACTCTTTCTGAATGGGAAACACTGTCATGCGGAGTACCACAAGGAACTAAGTTAGGCCCTCTCGTATTCCTGGCCCTCATTAATGACGCTGTTCCGGTTGAAGAAGGGTCGGCGGATGGCTGGAAATACGTTGACGACATGTCGTTGGCCGAACCCAGACCCAGAACTCTTCCTTCTACAATGCAAAGGGACGTTGATGGACTTGTGCGCTGGACTGAATCTAATTACATGCAACTTAATCCAGTGAAATGTAAAGTAATGGTGATATGTTTTATGAGATACCCACCCCCACCTCCACAGTTGTATGTAGGACCATCAGAGTTGGAATTAGTGCATTTTGCTAGAGTTCTAGGTGTAATCCTGCAAGCCGATCTCAAGTGGTCCACTCACGTAAACTCGATAGTGAGCAAAGCTAACCGTAGGCTTTATCTGGTACGTGTCCTAAAGAAACATGGACTTGTTAACTATGACTTAACGCTTGTTTTCTGTGGCTTTGTAAGACCATTGTTAGAGTATGCTTGCCCTGTGTGGCATCCTGGTCTCACTACTCTCCAGTCAAACCACATAGAAGCTGTACAAAAGAGGGCGTGCCGAATGATTCTAGGTAAAAACTATGTTAGCTACGACAGAGCATTAGAACAGCTGTCACTCACTCCCCTGTACCTGAGACGACGTAATCTGTGTATGAAATTTGCACTGTCCATCTCTAAATCCCCCACCTTCTCTAGTTGGCTCCCTCCGAAACGGGGAAGCGTTCACGGTAGGGATCTAAGGTCTAAGAACAAATTCACACCGTTCAGCTGCAGAACTTCCAGATTTAAGAACACCACATTACCTTTTACCGTAGAGTTATTGAATGAATTGTAGTTCTTGACTCAAGTGTATAGTTTAAAAAAAATGTTAAGTTATGGTAAAACTTGTATGAGCAATTGAATGTTTTATCCCATACCCCAATTCAGCCGGTAAGGCTGCAATGGTATGTGTATGTAATTGTTTGCAAATAAAACCAGTCATTATTATTATAAGCAATTCTATAGGGTTGATCTAACTTGCTATGCAAAGAAACGGTAGGAAAATCTACTTTCCGTATTGACCTAAAACTACATAGTGGGCCTTTAAATATGGAATAGCAACAAACAATAAGTGTGCTGTCTGTGATACCGTTGACTATATAGAACATTTCTTTTTTGAATGTATAAATGTAAAACCTTTATGGTCAGAAGTTGAAAACTATTTTCTTTTTGAATATGGGTATACACTGTCATTAACAACACATGATGTAATCTTAGGGTACCAACTTTCCAATCTAAAACATTTTCAGTACATAAATAACCTAATATTGCTGGGGAAAAACACAATTTGCAAATTGAAGTATGGATCAAATCGAACGGATAATCGAATCGAACAACATTTAAATCCGAATGTTCTTTAAGAAAAATATGATTGTATGTATATATCAAAGCGAACATTATTGAGTTACTGCTATTACCATGTATTTTTGTACAGAATGACAATAAAGTTTTATTTCAACAAAAAAAAGAAGACAATCCATCAGGGCCTTCTCCAGCAATGCTGTTCATCCACAAATGCTACCAAAATCAAACCTTGGCGAAGGTAATTATACACCTCCGATGCATACAGGGCTCACTTCCTATCGCTGCCCCATGCAAATGTAGACTATTCTAATATCACTTTTGTGCAATCATTCACTGGCATCACTGGCAGGCACGGACAATTCTTAACTACTTCTGGCCTCAAATGGCTATCTTAAATCACCCCAACATGGTCTTTTCCAAATTGATCCCCAATGCAAGAATTGACTTTCCCAAAGGTTTCAGGTAGGTTGGCTTTCGTAGTACACGTGTATATATACATGTATTTTTAGATTCATTGTATATCTTAACGCTTGTTCTCTTGTAATGTCTTCATGTATCAGTTTAATTTTGTGGTTTTAATGGCAAGAATACACAATTCAGCCACATTATCAAGTAATATTGACAGGAAGGTATTCTCGTGTTTGAAGTGTAGAAGGAACCCAAAACCTTTTCCATCATTTTTAGTTGAAAAGCAAGTTTATTGTACATGTCATATGAAACTGAGTGAAATTGGACTAGCGTCCATGTTTTCTGCTATTTCTGACAGTAAAGACAGCACTATTTCTGTAACAGCAAGATTTTATGACACCTTTAGGCCATGTTGCTTTGATTCCATGTTGTATATGGATGACATCCTCTTGGAACCCCAAAACTGATGTGTGTGAAAAAAAGTTACAAGTTAGCCAAAAAAAGTGGCCCTCATTATGAAATCTAAGTGGTCAGGAAGATTGAACAAAAGAGTAGACACACAAACACACAGAATATACATCATGTACACCGAACAAAAGATTCTTCACTTTTGTTCTTTCACATCTTCTTCTTCTGATTTTTTGGGGTGCAATTTAGGGGATATATTTGCCCCCTTTGCAGCTTCTTTGCACAATAGACCTCTTTCCAGTTACGGCGGCCATTTTGAATTCCCAGAGGTCAGCTCGGGGTCATGCACCAAAACGAGGCAGTCCCTGACTCAGATCCTACTATAACCCTGGGTAATGCCAGTTATACCATCTTCGGTAGTACATTTCGCCCCTCGAAGATGAAATAATCTAATATATGTGCCTTTCATAAGTAGAAAATATTGTTCTGGACATTTTGACTTATTTTTGGCTAAATTTTTATTCGTTTTTCACAGTTTTTGACGGGTAACTAAGGACAGTATCTACCGTGTGTCCTCCTTAAAATCTTTTCTAGTAGGATTAATACAAGACCTGAAAAGTCTAGCTGCAGACTGGCATTCTTGTGGGTAAAAAATTAGAAGACAATTGGCAGTTGTTCCGACAATTTCTCGATACCAAGATCCGTTCTGCAAACACTGAGCTCCATGGGGTGATTGGGGTCCAATGCAGTGGGAAAGGTGGGGTACACACTGGATGCGCTCTTTGTATATTTGTATGTTAGTTTGCTCCAATGATAGTTTTGGTAGCATACACTTCCACAATTTGAGTCCAGATCATTGTGGGCCACTGTTGTGGGCTGAAATCTAGCAGATCCATCCTGTGATTTTGACGATTTCTCAATGCTAAGATCGGCATGGCAAAGAAACGCTATACCCGTAAATGTTATCGCCAGTGGGACAGGGATCGACCCCAGTCTCTACCAAACTAACTACACTGGCAACTAGTGATGGGGACGCATCTGTGATTTACCCCGCCTTCCCCACTGAGTTCTGCATTGGACCGGACCGGTCGACCCCATAGAGCTTAGTTTGCAGAACGGATCTTGGTATCGAGAAATTGTCGGAACAACTGCCAATTGTCTTCTAATTTTTTACCCACAAGAATGCCAGTCTGCAGCTAGACTTTTCAGGTCTTGTATTAATCCTACTAGAAAAGATTTTAAGGAGGACACACGGTAGATACTGTCCTTAGTTACCCGTCAAAAACTGTGAAAAACGAATAAAAATTTAGCCAAAAGTAAGTCAAAATATCCACAACAATATTTTCTACATATGAAAGGCACATATATTAGATTATTTCATCTTCGAGGGGCGAAATGTACCACCGAAGATGGTATAACTGGCATTACCCAGGGCTATAGTAGGATCTGAGTCAGGGACTGCCTCGTTTTGGTGCATGACCCCGAGCTGACCTCTGGGAATTCAAAATGGCCGCCGTAACTGGAAAGAGGTCTATTAACGTATACGGTATAGTAAAATTTTTTCTTCAAACATATGAAAATTGATGCACGCAAAAATGTCATCCATTAAATTGAATCAACATGGCCATATTTTCAAAGAAAAGTAACTTTTATATGTCCTAAACTTTGGATGATATCCAGACAAAACAACACATTTGTAATTAACACAAATTCTGATACACATGTAGCTGTTATTGCATTATTCCATGATTCTCACTCATACAAACAAGACAGATGTTGGCAGAAACTCTTCTACCATTAGTTGTACCATCATTCCTACTTTCATTCCTGTAGCATGAATCTCCAAACGATGACCAGCATCCATGCATATCATCCATGACATAGAATGCAACACGTGAGCCAAAAAAAGCTGACCTATAGATGTGAATGTATGATAACAAAGGACTGGCAGGTGACTTAGGCATACAGTGTTCAGAAGAAAGCTATGGTGCACTCACAACACAACACAACACAACTGACTGCATCCGTATGTACATGTGCCACACAACTATTTGTATCACACTCTATTTTGGTTATCACATAATGTACATTATAAAGGAAAGAGGAGCCATATGCACTACCCAGGGCCTGGCCAATAGCTGCAAAATAACATAACAAAAAAAATCTTCAGATTCAAATCTACAGTTTCATAGGCAACAACTCAAACTACATGAATTATATCACTGAAAACATGACAACACAGAAACTTTCAGAGATATCAAGCTTAGCTGATTACAAAATGTGGTCCCATTGTTGTGCAGGATGCACAATTGTATCCAACTATCTGGACATAGTACAAGGCACATCAGATATTGGACTGTTGGGCCAGGAAGTGGCGTATCCTCTGGAGCAATTCCTTCTTCACACTGTCAGGGACAAGAGCTGCAAAGATAAAAAAATGATTTAGAATAAGTTCTTGGGGGGCATGTTGAAGACTGCTTTATCCAATCTACTTTCCATGATTACAATTGCTAATCAAGCCATGGACAAATGCAGGATGGAATTCTTCAAGGCAATTTCACAACTACATGTATCTTAAAACCGCCTGTTGGCAACCCCATCATGCCAAGCAGAGCACAATACATCATGAGAAAATGTACAGGAAAAACATCTATGATTATTCAATAACAGTCTGGAGAGGGAAAGTTGGAAATATACACTGTCTATGTTCAACAAAAGCAACCTTGACACATATCTGAAAGACATACTAGTATATTCTTCAAATGCACTGTCGGTGGACCAGACATCATTTGCTTGGTTACCTGCTGGCCCAATACCTGGCTCACAAGTATAAATCATATACAAGTTAATTAATGATCTTCCCTACCTGAATATTACAAGTATGAAACTCGTATTATAGCAAAAAACTATCATAGCATTTTCTCATTAACCATGGAAATGTGGCCAATTTTCTTATCCTATGTCAGCATTTTCGTATTTTCCAAGATGGCATCACAGCAATAAAATAAAAGGTCATACATGTATGGGTCAGCATAAAGCACCACTAATATGGAGGTTAAATGTGGTAAAGTTATTTTGTTTTATCATATGACTGAGGGTAATTATATTAGGCCACAGCAAGTAAATTTTATGGATGATATCACCACACGCATTGATTTTTGCCTGATTTTGAAATAAAGAACAAAAATATTTTTACCCTTTGGCATTATGGTCAACATATGGAACATGGCACAACATGTCGTAAAAATCAATATTGCACCCGTGGGCGATTGTTGATGTGCTGTACAAACCCGAAATCTAGAATGATTTTAATATTGACACCAGTGTTACTGTTTTATTGAATACAGGAATAAAAGAGTTGTTGGTTGTAATACCATATTTCATCGCTTCAAGTATTCTTACATGCTTAATCAGTTAATGGTGTCTTGTTTTTTGTCCACTTTGTGCTTTCTTTCGCACACGCGCACTAAATTGAGTCTCTGGAGGATGTCATCCATACAATTTACTTGATGTGGCCTTAATAAACCTTTCAAAATGAATTGTTATAAATGAATCATGATGTTAAATCCAGATTATAGTGGATTTTTTACGAACGAGATACAATGTAAGTCTAGAGTAGCAACTCTTCTTCTGAGTACCACATTGGGATAATGGAGCAAGTACTCTCATCTCCCAAATAAACGTACCGGTACGTTTATTTTTTTCAGCCTCAAAATCCACCCAGTACGTTCTTATTTTGGACAGTACGTTTATCATTTTTCTGAAAATCGAGTTTTGCTAACCAGGGATCCCATTGAAATTGAAAGTTTGGGTTTTCCTGCCCATATTTCCCCGGCATTTTTGCTCATAATTCGCTATTTTTCGGCCAAGCGGCGTTGATTTCCCTGCCGCTATGACCCGCCCTTTGTGAAATCCCGGCGTAACTCGTAACGTATCGGTAGATCTCTATGACACTACAAAGTCAACGTTGTTATTGGGAGAAAATAAGACGCCACACTGACGTTTTGAAATGCAATTCTTTTTGTATAAACAACTTTGACAGTCTCTGTTTACATCGTAAACTAAAGCACGCTGATCAGAAAAAAATATACATACCAGCGGCGCACAGTGTTTCAAGTACGTTTAACGCATAAATTTCTCTACTCACGTGAGATACAGTCCTTCCCAAAATGAAAATATAAAAACAACACCACAAAAAAAACAGTGTCTTAGCATCGAAAAACTGTGTAATTACTTTCAATATATATCAAAACATTTCAATCCTACCACAAACATGGAAATTTAGCGCTTGGAGAATCGCCACAGTATTAGTAAAGTGAGTAACGCATTGGACGTCAGTGACTCTGGCCGTGGGAACGTTTTGTCATGGAAGAGCTCACTTCGAAGAAGGGGAAACAACTCTTTTTTTATGTACAAATAAAACTCCTTTCCCTTGGTCAGAAATATGTTTTGCATTTTTACAAAGAGAATTTTAATATCAAAGTCTATATATAAAATTGAATTTCAATCTAGTCACCGTTATTATCACTTAAAAATGCTTTAGAAAAGATCACCCCTCTACAGAAAGAATACCAGAGCTTTCTAGGAATATGGGTGAAACTTTCTGTTAGCCCCTTTCTGTCTGCGGCGCCGCTGTGTCTAGCTCAACTTTTCATGTGTAACATGAGAACCTTGTGCTTTGTGGCAACATTGGAAAAGTCCTGAGGTTTCTCACAAATTTGTTGACAATTTAGTTTCTCAAAATTAATGTTTTTTGCTACATACAAGGGTGATTTGTGGATTTTAAATCATTTGGATTGCAACAACAAAAACCAGAACATTATATAATATTGTCCTTGATATAATATGATAATGTCCTTGACACAACACAATCATTTGTGGCATGTAATGTTTACAAATCATAATGTTTACAAATCTATATTTCTATATGCAATGCATATAAGATAAAAGGAAAGTAGGGAAAGATAAAAAGTTACATCATATACATGTCATAGTTCTTCCTTTTCTCTATGGCTTTTACAAATAACTGAAATAAGTAATAACTTACCTGTGATGACCATATATTCAGGATATTTAAAACTTCTGTTCATGTTCTAAATGTTGATACATTTGTTTAAAAACAAAAAGTAGACTTTGAAAGTGTTGCCCATCCAAGTGAACTGAGCAGTTTGGCGACTACTTGTCGTGTTTTGATTTTATGTCAGTATATACAACAATTTTCCTTGATCACTTGCTTCAAGTTCCAAGTAGAAAATGCATGTATCATGTATATTTTCACTTGTTGAATTTGAAAGCACCGTTGGCCCCCGGTTAGGGTTCATAGCGGAGAACCTATGCCCAATTTGTCAACATTACTACTATATTTTTTTGAAGTGGCAAGCAAGAAGATGAACAAGATGTGTGCAGTTATTCTGTTCAATATTTTTACACTTTACTGGTATGGTCCTCAGACAGGCATAAATGAATAAAGAAAGCCCACAGCTACCTTATCATCTTCTTTCCCTCGGACACAGTTTATCTGTAAATTTGGTTAATTTTCCGGGGGGTATGTTTATTCCGGGGGGTACGTTTATTAGATTTTGAAAATTTGTCCGGGGGGTATGTTTATTCCCGGGGGTATGTTTATTTGGGAGATGAGAGTAGGACGTCAGAACCCAAGCTCCATTAGATGATAACCCCTTTTGGGCGGGGAAGACCTAGTAGTAGGGATAGAGTTGGCACCCGGGAGCGCTTGGCAGCCGAACCCTGATTTCTATCGCGCTGTGCGCGAGATAATTAGTGGGCCGTGTGCTATCTGTGGCGGCGGCGCGAGTTGCTTCCCCGGCCGAAGGATTAGCGCCAGGAGCCCGGTGGTCTTGCACCCAGGCTAAAGCTCCATGCATAAACCTAGGAAATTTGTCATCACGATTTTATGTTTAAAACTGAGCATTTGTCATTAACTAAATGGGTGTTCAGTTGCAAAAGAATTTGTTTTACTTTATTAGATTTCATTTCTTGTTGGCGAGCGTGTGTACAGTGAAGCTCAGTGACACCAAGGATTAGACTTTGAAACCAACAAAACGATATAATGCCCATGATGTTATACTGACCTCTACCCTTGGGTGTGATTTCAGCAACCAACTCATCCACAGTGATGTGTTCCAATCCCTTCTGCTTCACAACATCTGGAAAAGCAAACAAACATCAAACACAATTAGGATTAGGATATGTATAAGTTACATTCATGTACATGTACTGTACAGGAATGTGAACATGTGATATTCAAACCTTTGCATGTTGTTGAATTTTTTTTATTTTCTATATGCTCAGTGGTTGAAATACTTATTTTCCAGCATTCTGCAATATTGCAGAATGTGAAAATTTTGTTTCGCAATTTGAAAATATTTTCTGCAAATACATAAGTCTCAATACTATAACATTCTCAACCTAATAATGCCCGTATTCATATCATATCTAGCTTTGCAGTACAATTATGATCTTACTCTTTTCCATAGACTTGTTTGTTTAATCATAATGACAAGTAATATATTGGTGGGTTTGTAGTGTACAATTTGACTAATGTTAGACATCCAGTTGTAATACTGAGTCAAGCCTTCAACTTTCAAAGGGGTCTATAGCTGTGACATTGGGAGATTATCATGCTGGTTGTGTTGATATACATGTACTTATACAGTGTACGTGTCCTGTCACCCTGCTTTGGGGTCTGGAACATGTACATACATGTATATATAATACAACATGAGAGTTTTACCACTGTCAGGTTCATGACTGTACAAGCCAAGTCATCAAATGTGATGTCACAACTTACATTCAGCAGGGCTTGAAATACTATTTTTCTCAGTGTCATATTGTGGGTTACCCTCATTTTGCTAATGTTACATACAAAAAAACTGAACACTTTCATGTATGTGCCAGGACAATTAGGTAGCACTGATGCACATACCCACAACTTTAACAATACAGTCAAACCTGCCCAAGGCGACCAACCAGTATTTCGAGCCCTGCTAATAATATGTGATATTGAATTATCTTAACCACCATGAAACAGCCTCGTACCTTTGCAGTGTGCCTTGAGCTGATCCCTCCAGCCACACTCGATCAGTTTAGTTCGGAGCACCTCCTTCAGCCTGATCGCATAACAAACAAGATTGGCAATGAAAAAAAATACATTGCCTTGGCGACGGTTGTTTGAAATTTTACTGTACCCTGCTTAGGGCACTGATACTGAGATAGGTGGTGCTGTTCATACGGGATTTCCAACGAAAAGGGCTGATGAGTACCTGTTCTGTTGGACAAATACAGACACACACACACACACACACACACACACACACACACAGAGACAACGACAGCACAACTACATTCTATCATGCATAATCCCACCACCAGAATGAACATCATACACAACTTAAAACAACACTCGGTGCTCACTGCTTGGGTTCCCACCACAACAATGACCTTCCTACTCTGACAGGACTGCTGTTTACATCAATGCCACATTAGCCAAAATCTACTACTACTACAATTATTACACATTCTAACATCATGCTTATCCACTTACAAACAGACAAAGCACATGCCATGCAACAGCATCCTTTGAACACTTATGGCTCATGCCCCATAGACATTATACCCTACCTCTCCCGCTCTCCGGTTTCCACTAGTTTCTGATTGATGGTTGCACGCATCTGAGCATCTTTGATTCTCCTTTCCTGACTACAGGAAAAATATATGTCATCAATAAAAATCACTTTGCTACATGTTAACATAATATCAATCTAGGTATAACACTGACACTATACAGGCCTCAGAATACAATTAAGCAACTTGCAATTTGCAAGGGATTTTCAATATTTGCAAGTAAGAATGATATGAACTTGCCAGTTTGAAAGTTGAAAATACGGGTGGATCATACATAACTTATATCATAACTTATAACTATTATAAGCACATACCGGGTGGTGTAGTTGTGCCACGCAAAATGCACCGCACAAGCACATTTTGCTTGGTGCAACTTATTTCTTAACCCAGGTAGCGTCGTACGCAACCTAGATTTTGAGAACTCAACTTTGTCGCAATTACTCGGACATAGAAATTATTTGGGCCGGCTGAGGAAGCTCTTAGTCTCACACACACACACACACATACATGTACAGACATACGTGCTATTACTCTCATAAAATACAGGCTTTTAATATGACATCATTTGCGCCTTACCATACTGTTATCATTCTTATTGATCATGATATTAATTAGCATATTTAACTGATTAAGTATTTGAATATTAATTATTTAAGTATAGACGTTGTAAGAACATGTTTCAGCAAGCTTACATCAGTGAATATAAGCTTACAACATCAGTGAATTTAAGCTTACAACATCAGTGAATTTAAGCTTACAACATCAGTGAATTTAAGCTTACAACATCAGTGAATTTATGTTGCAGCCAATATCAGTGGACATCATTAAAAATTTATGCCTTTTACTATATATGGCTCATTAGTTTATTGCCAATTAACACATCTTCGTATAGATCTGTTAACAGTGCACACCCCAGTTCTTCCGCGACCGGGGTCCACAGAAGTGCGCGACAAAAAAGTGACGGAAGGGTTTCGAGGGGCTGGGTTTGAGTTTAGATTTCTCATAATGTGCTTCGAAGTGACATTAGATACTCGCATGGCTGAAAAGCGTATGAATTGGTGTGTTTTGGGTGAAAATTGCGTTTCGATCTGAGCCTTACTTCCGGATATCCATCCGCGTTGATAGTGAAATGTCCCTTGGCCGGAGATTGACCTTTGTTGCGTTCTGTGGGTCATGCTGACATGCCTCGCGCCGTGGATGATTAAAGAAATCTAAGTACTAGAATTTTCTTTATAATTGGCTCGACTGTACGCTAGGTTTTTCTCTTTCTGACAACATCAGTCGTTTCTACCTAAAAAAAATTTTCTACGAGTTTTATCCTACGCAAAAGTGCCAAAATTTGACCATCGTTTTTGACGTGAAAATTATGTTTTTGTCTCCTGATTTACCAAAATTAGAGAGGTTGAAGAAACAGAACTCAGCTGGTCCTATAGCGGAAGGGATAGGCTTTCATCCCATACACAGTTGATTTACTTCGGAATACTTCCCTGGAAGAGACAGTACCTAGACTCGAGGGTGCGCAGCCTCCAATTGAAACCCCAAATAAACTGGGGTGTGCTCCCTTAATGCACCTGTAAAAATTCCTGTACTTAACTCTTAAGTCAACATGTTATGTAGGTTAACAGTTGAAAGATGTTTAGGGAATAGGTAGTACAAAATAGGGATTAAAATAACTGTTGACTTGTGGTAATTTCTGGTGCCATGTTGGGGTCAATCAATCCCATAGAGCCAATAGATAAGCGTCTTCTAATGAAAACGTCCAACTTTTCACCTTTGAAAAATTCTAAAAAATTTCAAATTTGTCCGATTTCGACAGGATAAAAAGCATTGTAAGCAGAAGAATCTGATCTGTACTTTGGCAGCAATTCCAGCAATTAAGTTATATCTTACCACAAAAAATGATGTGACATGCCTATACATAGTAATGTGATTGACCGTCACTTGATTTGCATTCTGGCCTTTTTTCATAAACATAACGTTACCTGAATTGACGTTTAAATTGCATATCGGAAACTGGCCCGGTTTACGGCGCGGAATTTCTATCGTCACTACATGGAGCTCAGGTTTTCCACAGTGGAATATTTGTCTTTACTGGTTTTCCACAGTGGAATATTTGTCGTTACTGGTTTTCCACAGTGGAATATTTGTCCACAGTGGAATATTTGTCGTTACTGGTTTTCCACAGTGGAATATTTGTCATCATTGGTTTTCCAGCACCACAGGCACTCTCACTCTCTTGGTTTCTAACTTGATAATTCATAAACATAACGTTACCTGAATTGACGTTTAAATCGCATATCGGAAACTGGCCCGGTTTACGGCGCGGAATTTCTATCGTCACTACATGGAGCTCAGGTTTTCCACAGTGGAATATTTGTCTTTACTGGTTTTCCACAGTGGAATATTTGTCGTTACTGGTTTTCCACAGTGGAATATTTGTCATCATTGGTTTTCCAGCACCACAGGCACTCTCACTCTCTCGGTTTCCAACTTGATAATTCAGAGTTTTCCAGTAACATAGTCGCCTCATTGCTGGGCGCCCAGATATGACAAAACTGCGTCACTGGAAATCTAGCGATGCAGTACTGGACACCGAGTGATTACAAAGGAACTTTGGTACTTTTACTTCACTCGGGTGAAAATGAGTAACTAGACTAGGTTAATGAGTACCTAGGCTCCGACGATCTGCGGTGGGACACCCATATCAACTACGCCACTAGCAAAGCCGGTAGGGTACTAGGGGTCATTCGGCACAATTTGACCCATTGTCCATCTAGGATCAAGGCCACTTGTTACAAAGCGCTGGTGCGGCCCCACTTGGAATATAGTGCCATCGTCTGGGACCCGTACACCACCAAAGGGATACCGCCCGAATGACTCTGAATGACTACCGGCGGACTAGCAGCGTGACACAAATGCTCAGTGACCTGCAGTGGCCCCTGAAAGGAGGAGGAATGCCCGCCTCACCTTTTTCTATAAGCTAGTCAATAACTACATCAATATTAACACAGATAGTCTACTGAAACCAGCTCAGCTCAACTCTAAACAACAGGCACTAAATTTCTAGCGAGGTCAACGCCCACAGAGCCGGACTTTTCAAATGCAAACTAACCAATTAACGCCAATCCACTGGCTCGCGAGGTTCAAGAAGGAATATTTCACACCCATTGATAGGACTTCCTTTTAATAGTTTGCAGCACGCGTTGACAGTGGATGACTTTAACTCATCAGAACTACGCACTGAAAAAAAGTTTGACACGACCTGACTACACAACGTTATATTTCATAATGCAGTATAGCCGCTGGGCCACGCTTTTGGAGAGGGTATTTTGGTATCTTTGCATGTTACAGTTGTAAGCTGTAGCATTTCGTACCATACTTTTTTTTACATTTCATGTACGGAAATAATGTTCAGTGATAGACAATGTGGCGCATACAAAACTACATTTATTGTCATCGGTTAATACATGGTAGTAGTATCGTTATCATGTTTGGCTGGCCATAGTCTGTACATGTATAGATCCAACATAGGTTTTGGTTGGGCACTATGAATTCAGGCCGAAGGTGGAGTCTACTGTCCAGACGTTGTTCGGCCTGAAGCGTTCTGCCGTCTGTCATTCTGTCAGGAGAACCAGGATAAGTGGTCTCTTATCGCGGTCTTAATTTTCAGGGCCGTATTCTTGGAAGAAGATACACACGCCCTGTAGCATTTCGTGAGGGTCTGCATGCTCTTTTCAGTAAGGTGTAGGCAGGCCCTTTTGATTTCGCGTAATTCGTAGGGAAGTTATTTTCTTTTACGTAGTTCCAAGGAGGTTTTATATAAAACCTCCTTGTTATAATTAGTTCATAGGGAGGAGGCGAAAATTTCCCGTAAGTCATAGCCAGTGCATTTCACGTAAAGCGTAATCAAGCCGAAAAATTTGACTATCCTCCCTTTTTGTACGAGGCCCGTCTTGGAGAGCTTGCTTTCGGGTGGGAAGTCTTGGGTCGACTCGATAAATTTTATCTTCGTTGGGATCTGTTACGTCCGGTCCCGTAGCAACGGCTCCATTAGCGCGCTAGTCCAGCGCCGTTAAAAGTGCAAAACTTCATCTCTTCAGCCCCTTAGCGTTTTGGTCATGAAAGTTGAACTTCGATATCTAGATGTACGGAACAAAGTGGAAACAACAACTCAAATGCGCTTGGTTTGATATGATGAAATTTACATAAGACCAGGGGTGTTAACAATCCACAACTTGGCCGCCATTGGCTAATTGTCGGTGACGTTCGGTGACCTGCTAGCAGCCATATGATTGGACCTCGCTAGAAAATTACTGCCCGACGTTTAGAGTACACGGGGGGGGGGGGGCAAACCTTATTGCCTGATTTGACCCGATACATGACAGTAAATACAGTAATTCACCGATTTTTCGGCAGATGAACATACGAGGTCACGTAGAAGAAGAAGAACGTGACTTAACGTTACCGACAGTGAGTGAAAAACGAGCAACGAACACTGTTGAGAGCAGAGCTCCTTCCAAAACGCCATAATTTGGGTGGAATCCATCCCATAATTTTTCAACCTAGTCCACTCCTCTGATCGCTTCACCTCCGCAAAATAGTATGGATACTAGGCTGGAGGCCAAAGCAAGGAGGTTATAAATATGGTACACAGGCCTGGCCTACTTCACCGAAGAATCCTCAAGGTATCCTCAAGGTACAACAGTTATGCCATACTTACTCCGCCATATTGTTGGTGCGCCACTTTACATGGAATGCTGGGTACTAATGTTTCTCTCCCAAGGGGAGGGGAAACTTACCAAATGTTAACGTTACTGTTGTTTTCAGAGTTGTGCCCGTGTTTTTTTGTGACCAAACAATAACGTTGACATAGTTTTCATTCAATAAACCTAAGAATTAAAAGAAGGAATTAATATGCTGGTTGGAATTAACGCATATACAAGAAAGATAGAGAGAGAAATATTTTGCGGTTGCTCGCAAATATTACAGGACGTATCAATGGGTGTAATTCCATTTCAGACCGGTAGGTGGCACTCTCACTGTAAACCTTGTCGGAAGATCGCAAAGTCAACGCAAGGACGGGCTTTGGAAGGAACGGGAAGACTAAAGACCGTACTATCTGTAATAGAGAAGAGTCCTGAAGAAGAGAGCAATGTCGTTTATCACACAAAGTGCCTTGAAGACAACGTTGGCGTGCTCCAACACGCTGTGGCAGCCATGTGGGCGGGCGGTGCGAATGCTGCCCCCCTCCCTCTCCCGCACCAACAGGTATGGCTATGCAGCGATCAAAGTATAATCAATTCGCTTTGTCGGTCCACTAACGTGGCTACCACTCACCTTGCCTAAATAAAATTGTGTAACATCACCCTAGCCGCGGCTTCTTTAAATTGCTTACAGTGTTATACCATACATTTAGCCCTATCAAAGATAACTATGTAACGTTTAATATATGACTGTAACTAGTTACTAGTAGTAGCAAACTTTGCCCTCCAACAGTCGCCGGGGCTAGTCTTACCCCTACCCCAACTATTACTAATTGATCTGACCAAGGAGGTTATATAGCCTCTATATAACCTCCTCGATCTGACCAACATTATGATATTATAGGTACGATCAACAAATGATTTCATCTTTATCGTCTGACTGTGAGCTGGGAAGTTCTGTAGCCGTGGCGACTCTTTAATGATCTTTAATCGGGTATATTTTGCTGTATGTCTAAAGACTCTTTTACATTACCCTCACAAGAGTCGTGGAAAGACCCATTGAAAAATCTACACACAATCCATCTTGTTTGACGTCGGCGATGTTCGGAAGGTTCGGAAGATTTCCGACCGTTTCCGGAAAGCGCTCGGAACGTCGTCGGGGGATCTTCGCTAGTTTTCCGTAATTTTCCGATCCCCCGACAACGTTCCGAGCGCTTTCCAGAAACGGTCGGAAATCTTCCGAACCTTCCGAACATCGCCGACGTCAAACAAGATGGCGGCGCGGTTGAACTGAGGGAGCGATACGTGGGGGATTGTTCGCAAATGGTCGCGCTGTGGATATATTACGGGTGATCTGGGATTCCTACGGGTGCCGAATGATAGGTAAGGGTGCAAGGAAGCTAGGGACACCCAGAAACCTGGCGGGGAAGCAACTATCGCGCAGCCGATGGATTGTGTGTAGATTTTTCAGGATATCAAAGTCCGAAACCACAATGCAATGATATTTCCGAACAGTTGTAGCAGTTAGATGCGGTCCTATGTGTCATGCAAATCAAGCCTGCCTGAAATTTCTTGCTCACTTGCCATATAAGGCAACGGCTATACAAGAATTTTGGAATGTATTGCCATATAAGGTCATATGGTGTGCGACACAGTGTTGAACCATCGAAGCATCCTGCATGCGCATGCAAGGTAAAAGCCAGGACATTGCGTTTCGGCGCGAAGATGACCCGCCATGTCCTCGATAGTAACATACATGTACATGTACATTTTTAGTAACAATGTCTCCTTGCGTAATTGTCGGACAACTTCGAACTGTTGAGGTTTTTGGAGCGCTTAGGCAATCAACATGATTTTAATAGAGACGACATCTTTTTGTCGGGCAACTTCGAACTGTTGACTTAATTTGAGGTTTTTGGGGACCCATACCGCCGGCGCTTAGGCAATCAACATGATTTTGATACAGACCACATATTTTTGTCAGACAAGTTCAAACTGTTGACTTTGAGGTTTTGGGGCGGAGGTGACTATGGAGATGGGCCGAGTTGACTAGCGAGATGGGCCGAGTTGACTGGGCCGAGTTGGTAATGGGCCGAGTCGTCCAACATCCGTCCAATGTTCTACTTTGGCCATTGAAAAACCCAGCCTCCTGACAGATTTCTTTTGCACTGCAGCTCATGGTGGGGGCAGGTGGAGATGGGCCCTCCTGATGCCATCCTGGGGGTCTCTGAGGCCTTCAAGAAGGACAGCAACCCCAACAAGATGAACCTGGGGGTGGGGGCTTATAGGGATGACAGTGGCAAACCCTTTGTACTACAGTGTGTCCGAAAGGTAAGGAAAATTGTGTGGCAAGACAAGTACAAATGCTCATCAATTGCATCAAGTCAAATTTTAGTCAAATATCAGCCAATGGCTGGCCAGTGTGTTCATTTTAAATCAAGGGCTTATGAATATGTTGCTTTTTACAGAGTAGGTGGTAGTAGGATGTCAGACTGAGTATGTATGTATAAAAATTATAATATTGCAAGTTAATTTTTCAAATTGCAAGTAACTTTTTTGCCAACTTGCAATTTTGCAAGTAACCCAAAAAACGTATTTCAATCCCTGCATTTACCACAAGTTATAATTTTACATTTATTAAAACTATTTCTCAATATCAATCCATATATTACATAGCAAAAGGTGATTTTGTTACTGATATGATAGTAACTAGATCAAAGAATGGGGTTCATTGCATAAAATGAGCCATACAAAGCTGAAAATTGAATAATCCTCTTATTTTTTGTTATGTAAACCCTTATGTTTACCCCAGACTGTTTGCAAAAAAAAAATTTTTGTCTTGGCGCATCTTACCCAAATTGCCCAAATTCGTTGCGTCCATGCTTGCATTGCCATGCTTGCATTATGCTGTTGACCTTCCCTATCCTGAAAAATGGCCATATTTCATCTATGCCACAAAATTGAACAAACTGATTTTGTCAAGAAAATGACCAAAAATCGACAAAAATGATACCATGTAGTGAGGTTAAAACACCATTATCTTTAAAAATCTTTATCTTTACCAACTGCAGATAGACTGTGATTCTTGTTGCCGATGATAACCTTGTGTTAGTGCCTGCTGATTAATAATAATATGGAGCAGTTGTTCAGTCTGAAAATAGAAATCGTTGATAAATCGTAATAATCATAAACAGGGCTAGCCTTACTGTAATTCTGACAAGACGGTTTGATATGACCTGCTGTTACAATATAGATATTGTAGAAATGTTGTTTTGGACTGGACTGCATGTCTCAAATTTCTTGAATAGTTGAAAGAAGACTAATTGTGACCATACAATGGTGAACTCCTGACTCTTTGGCTTATTGTACTGAATGTGTGTCTACATCATGTGACACTTGTGTCAGTCTTGGTCTACTGTTCTATGTTGTTCAGGCAGAACAGCTGATTTCCGACTCAGCCCTGGATAAGGAGTACTCCCCTATAGTTGGCAATGCTGACTTCTGCAAGGCCTCGGCAAGGTTGGCATTTGGGGACGACAGCCACGTCATTAAGGAAGGGCTGGTAGGTACTGCTGTTCAAAGTTTCTCATGTGTCATTTTCAGAAGGCTTGCAGTAAGGCATATGAATACAATTTCAAATAGAATAAAAATGCTCTGTTTGGATTTTTTGTTTGCAGCAGATAACGTTTTTTATATTGGTTGGCATCCCCACGTAACTCCTTTCTTGTGGAACCTGGTAATTCTTGCTGTGCCCCGCCCATTTTTGCTGTATCGAATGGCAGACACCTTACATCAGTACACTGTTACACAGTCTGATATAGCCTATGTTCAGGACAACATTTCTGACCACTTCCCTAGTAGCAGTATTTGATTCTGAGTGACATTGTACAAATGCACACTTCTACAAACTGTTGCAAGATACGGTCTGAAGTGCTCAAGTGGGCAAAAGTGTTCTCAAGATTGGGGGTGATTTGTACAATGTCACTCCGCAAAGAGGTGGTCAGGAATGTTTTGCCTGAGCATAGGCTATATGAGATTGTGTATCGTTGCCATATGATATAGGGGTATTTAGACCAGACTTTTGAGTCACTGTGTCCTGCCGAGCCATACGATCGCCATTGGGTATGGCAAAAATGGAGTTTTGATGCAAAAATGGAGTTTTGATAAATCATGTAGTTTTCTCTCAAGAAACATGATGATTTATTTCAGATGTTGAACCTTTATTGAATATTTTGTTTAGTCTGAATCAAATTGCTGTGTCACTTACATTGTTATAAGAAATTAAGACAAATAGCTCAAGAAACACTTTTACACGTACATGTAGTTGTGTGTTATTATGTAGATCATATTTTAAAAAATGATTTGTGTTGGTACATTGTAGGTTAAGACAAGGTGCACATAATTAGATGTATATCATGTAAATTAGAGCTTAATTTACATAGTTCATGAGGAACTTCTAGATTTTAAGTTTTTTCCAATGTAGGAAGTTTAGATACATGTAAGTATCATGTAATTCAAAGCAAGACTTAGTAAAACATTGTTAGATATCAATTTTGCAAATTTGGGCTTGATTTGCATAATTCATGTTAAGATGGCATAATTCATCAGTGGTTTCATACTTGTGACAATTTCATACTTGTGACAACTCATATTTAACTTCAAGGTGAACATCATTATGTATAGGCTATGTAAATGTGGACATTTGCATGATGAATGACAAAATGTTCACATAGCTTTCTGCCAAAGCATAGAACTTACAATGTAATTCGTCTGACTCCAAATATTCACGGAGGTCTGAATTAATGTCGAAATCATGTTTATCTGTTTTTGACAATGTCCTTTCTGTGTTTTCCAGATCAGTACTGTCCAGGCCCTGTCTGGTACTGGTGCGCTGAGAGTCGGGGCTGCTTTCCTGGTGAGGACATTCCAACTTTACTTCACAACAAGGGCGCTTTCACATTCAAGAAGAACTTTTGTGTTAATCAGTTGATATACAGGAATCCATAGGGATAAGTTTGAACAGTTTATTGTTGACTCTTCTGGCCATACTGCATGTACAAACTAGCTACATGTACATTAGCAGAGGTATTGTTTTCAGTGTGTTCATGTTTTTGCATACATTTACACATGTACCAGCATAACTCAAAAAGCTATGGACAGATTGAAATATTTGGTAGTTGGTAGGTCTTGGGAAGACAAAGGTCAAGATCGATTATGGTTATTCTATTGATTACACATTAAGATAACTTAAGTATATCTTTAAAATATACTCATAAGTTGAAAGTTTTTAAAAACTGTCATTGCACTTGGTGCATTCATCTCGCAGGATGGGCGAAGAGTTCAGGGTACAGACTAAAATGCAGATAGCGCTATTGTCTAGTTGGGCGAGGAGTTTTGTGCTATTGTAAGGAAGCGGTGATGTTACTAGTGTTCCTTCTTCGGATCTTGCTGGCGGGGTGACGAAGATTACGGGACCGTGACGGATAAGACAAGACACAACTTAACACGCAGCCAAATGAAAGACGTCCGCACACTTTGAATCCTTGAAAACAACTGTCTTTATTCAAGTACTGTAGGCGCGTTAGAACGTTCGTCGTACGTCAACGTTAAACGTGCGCGTTCGGAGAACGCTCTAACGCGCATGGCCGTAATGGAAACAAACAAACAAAAACGTTCCATGACAACACTTACGTCACATTCCTACACTATGTTTGATAACATGGTTGACATGAGTGCCCCATTTCAGGTCTGCTTGTACCCATACTCCCAACAATTTGGCATCCCGATCTTCCTGATGTGAAGTGGTGGGAGTGGTGGCAGAGTTTTAGTGATGTGGTGCAATGTCATGGAACTGTCTGTGGTCCATCAGTCTAGTGAACTTAGCTCATCTTGTAGGTGGGAGGGTTGGAGTATTAGTCTTATCTAATACTCTGAGGAATTCTGTTGCGTTACTGACGGATTCTGACGGGCTTCTGAATAACTCTGACGATTGCCTGACGCGTTAACGACGGTGCTCTGACGCGTCAATGACGTTCCACCTTGTTAACTATAACCAGGACGGTACTGTATATCCATTCTGTTGAATTCCCTCCGATATGAAACCAAATGTGGGAATATCTGGCATGTAATTGACGGTTGTAATCAAATGTAGGAAGTCCTGATGTGGGGAGTCAGGTGCACAAACAGCGAGCCAAGAGATTTCATGTGGGAGTCTTAAGATTGTTGGTCTTACATAAACCTATTCTAGTTCTGTGGGAACATCTATGTCTAGTTGGCAAGCATATAGACTGTCCTTAACGTGTAGTTGCTACCCCACCTCAACAGGGTTTAGAGAAGAGTGTGAAGCTGTCTGCAATGCTGCCGAAGGATAAAACTTTAACACATATGATATATGTAATTTCAGTAGAGAAGGCTATCAATCAAAATAGATTATGCTAATTGCCACCCTGTTTTAAATAACCTATATCTAGATAAAACAAGAATATACTATTCAAAAGTTCCAGATATCTAATGGGGGTATGAGGTCTCTGAGCTCTTGTTTACTCTTTGTTTTGGTAGTACTGTCTCTCCATAGTTATTAGTATTGGATTTCATTGATATGATATTAATCATCTGAATGAATAATAATATATATAGAATAATCCATCTTAATGTTTTGAGTTGAAGTGATTGAATGAAATGTTGAAGGGCAGAATGTTACAGTTTGGATACACTCATGAATGCGCAAAATACTGCAAATCTATGTACTTGATGTATAATTGATTGACGGTTTCTTCTGATCCCTCCTGACCAGGACAAGTTCCATGGCAGCAAGGAGGTTTATTTGCCGAAACCATCATGGGGGAACCACACTCCAATTTTCAAGTAAGTTGATGCCTGGTTTTTGATATTCTACATGTACATCAACAAGTAGAAAGAATGCCAATATTTATACTATATGTATGGGCGAAATATATTGTTTTTATATTTACCTCCCGACACCGTAGATATGGATAGAATGAAATATATTGTTTTTCCTCAGCTTTCTCCTCCTGTAATTTCAGTTAAATCGATTCAACTCAACATTTTTTTAATCTAGAGGGTTGACGTTAAGATAGATTCTTTCGTAGGTTGGGAAATAGTCATCTCCAAATTCAACTCCCATGCCACGGCCACTGATGACTTACTGAGTTACTCCCAAACAGTTCCCAATGATTTTACAACCATTCCCAACCCCCTGTTCATTCCAGACCACTCTCTGACCAACTGCCAACTACAGTTTAACTCCTTGATCAATGCATCCTTCTTTAAGTCTTCAATCTGGTAAACTTCCCAACCCACTTCCTCCGTCTATGGTGTTGGGTTCCAGTTGCTTAACGTTTCGTTGTTGGATAATTTTTTCAGGAAATATGCTGACAAATTGGATGTGCAGTTCAACAGCTTCTGCTGTACTAGGAACATTTCCAGAACATTGTTTTTTATGGACTGAAAGTCAAAATTTGTCTGGTGCAGGTAATTGTAATCACAGTAACTGTAACATGCATGTACACATTTATGTACACACTCAGATGTCTCTGCTTCTCCCTTGCAGGCATTCTGGAATGAACGTCAATGCTTATCGGTACTACGATGCACAGACGTATGGACTGGATGAAGCTGGCTGTTTTGAAGACATCAGTGTAAGATTGCATACCCCGATGTAAACTTTAGGAAAACTGGATCTCTCATGGTTTCCATCACTATCAGTATTTCTTTGACTCATGTTCAACAGAACAAAAGCAATCTTGAAACTTTAGAAAATAAGCTATTATTAACCAATGTACATGTACCAGGGACTGAATCTCCTGGCCAATTATCAATCCTATTTTTGCTGAATTCTGCTATTCATAACCTCATAGGAAAACCTGGTGAAGGCTAGTATTTGGCATTGACAGCCAAGTTCCATTAAAGCTTAAGGTTGACACAATGGCATCATTTGTCATATGCATAAGTGTTGTAACAAACATGTTCCTACCCTGTGCAGAATATCCCAGAGGGATCAGTCATCGTGCTGCATGCCTGTGCCCACAACCCTACAGGGGTGGACCCCAAGGTACTGTGTCTCCTATCGGTCAAGGGAAGCCTGGTTGTACAAAGTATGGACTGGTCTGAATACCCGTAACCAAGGTTATCGCGGCCCATGTATGATATAAATATAGAATACAACACAGGGTATTCCGTATCACCCTAGGTACCAGCCCGACCGCGGGTACGGCCGGAGGGCGATCCGACCCGCGGGAGGGCTGGGACCGAGGGTGATGCGGAATACACCTTCTTGTATTTTATTTATGTCATACCCACCCGAGAAAACACACATTTCAATGCGGAGTGCCCCAAAAGTTGAGGGAGTTTTGTGCCCTCGAACACAAAACTGTAACAACATTGATTCCAACCTCCGAATCCGGTATTCAAATTTTAGAGGGTGGCACAACCGGCGCGCTCGAAATGCATTATAGATATTCTATGGAAGCCTGTGTGATACAACTCCCGACCCCTATGTGATACGGATAGTTATCACACGGTCCGGAACACCCGTATCAGGCCCAGGCATGACATAAAGTATAGTATAGTGGGACATGTATCTGTCTCCAAATGATTAAATGGATTTCCCTCTGCAATGAGACCTTGATGTGAACCGTGAGGTGACTTTTGTAGGTATTATTATCTCAGTCCACTTTCTTCACCTGTCTTTTTATTCTGGTGTATGTCCTGTGAAATTGATATTCCTCATAGCCTGCATAAATGGCTCTTACGGTGGCCTGCCCAACACCCGGCGCCGGCCCCATTTAGAGCCTTGGACAGCAGAGTTTGCACGACACTGACTAATATTCCATGTGTGTCCTTTTGTACAGCCAGAGCAGTGGAAAGAGATGTCCAAAATCATCAAGGTGAGATACCTGTATATATTACACTAGTGCTGCGTACCTAAATGTAACATCAGGTACAGGTGCCGGTACAGAGGTTAAGGTACAGGTCCGTTTGTACCATTTGAAAAATTAACATGTGTTCTTCTGAACTTCTTCAATAATTTCAGTATCGTTTTTCAAAGAAAACAACTAGGTTTCCTACCGCCAAACTCCCTTGGCCTTGCTGTCAAAACTCCCAGCCTGCCTGAATGATCAATTGCATTATTAGTTACGCTGTTCCAAGGTATCACTTTGGTCGCGTTTGGTGTTGTATGAGGCCATGAGGTCAGGACATCAGTCACAAAATAAGCACATACTTGTTGTAAATTTATATTGGTACAGTACCGGTACTTCATGATCCGGTATTTTGGACCTGTACCTAATCAGTTTTTACGGTACAGTACTGGTACAAAGTACCGGTACGTACGCAGCACTATATTACACCCATAGCAGGAATGTAATAAAGCTAACTTGAATGTGTATGGGTCATATTTTCTGTTGATGTACATAAATCTAGCTTGAAATCTATGTATCTCATATTTTAAGGTAATGTTTCTTTTTTGTTAGCTACCTTCATCAGGGTGTAATAGAATGTGCTACTCTGTCGGCATTGTTGCATTGTGGTAAGAAGAATGTGGTCTCAGATATGACTGATTTTGTATGTTCATTTCTACAAAATGTTCGACAACTGTAAGATAATAGTGTGGGGTGTGGCAAAGCAGTGCTAGCTATGTTCCATGATGTGTTAATTTATGTCTCCTCCATAGGGGAGACTAAACAGTTACCATAAATGGCAGTAATGCATGTAGCCCTATGGGGAAGTGAAGAAAAAGAAGGTGTCATTATCTCAGGAATCAAAACATCAGACTACAAAAACTTACCCTCAAATACTAAACCAGTTATGTCAACTGTCATCAGATTCATTCCTGACAAATTCTATAAGGCTATTCTCCAGATAAGCCCCCCCCCCCCTAATCTGAGCCCTTGGATAGGTCCTACCGGCTTCAGACACCCAGTTGAAGACCATCCCACTATATCAGGGGGGTGCCAAAACCTACAATGTAGAGACAGATCATTTAGTTCAACTAATTCAGCAAATATAGAGTCTATCCTACCACAGCCACTCCTATACTGCCCAGATTTCACAACAAATCCCACCAAAAAAGGATTTTCAATGGTTTAAACCCTGGTTTTTACTGTGGGGTCTAGGCGCAGGCGTTAACAGTTACTGTTTATTCTCCCCCCTACAAAGAAAGTTCATATATGTTGCACAATTGCCAATGAGTGGTCCTAATGGTCTTGGCAACATGGTGTTTACAACGGGTGATCAATAAGTCCTCGGCCTCACCCAGAAATAAGGTGCACAACTCAAATTTCAGGGCATAGTTATGTAGTATGACATCTTTTAGCAATATCAACCAAATTTCAAATTATTGTGGTCAATAATTTTTAGTCAACGTCCATTTGAAAACTAGTAGGTAAGTGACGAGAAAAACAAGGGTGCACTGTGGTCAGAGCTGTGTGGTTCGCGTTCCTCAGAGTCATGCCATGAATCGACAAAAAATCTTAAAAGACGCTGTCAAAATGATCAATTCTTAATTCAACTAAAAAGAAGTGGGTATCTGACTTTCAGCAGAGCAAATCGACCCTCACAACTCAGGTCACAGCTCAATTGTCCATATTTTTATCATTCTACCAGTCCTCATCTAATGTTACAATGATTTGATTTTTGGTTGACATTCATAAAAGACTTTATACTTAACAATTGTTCCCCAAAATTTGAGTTGTGCACCTTGTTTCTGGGTGAGGTCGATGACTTCTTGATCACCCCTCGTACACATGAATCACACAGCCACCTTGCTGGCTGGTTCAATCTAGATATTTCATTTGGCAAGTAACACTAACAGTTACCGGTAGTAGTGTTTGGAGTTCTAGCTACTCCCCATGTACCCTGTCAGGATTATTCTAGCTACATTGTTCTTGATGTACAAGTACATGTTCATACATGTACTGTATTTCCATTGTGCTTTCCACAATTCTGAAATGTAACTTGCACCCCTCCAGGAGCGGAAACTGCTGCCATTTATTGACATGGCCTATCAAGGATTTGCCAGTGGTGATGTTGACAGGGACAGTTTCGCTGTCAGGCATTTTGTGGAGGAAGGTCACAACCTAGTGCTGTCCCAGTCTTACTCCAAAAACATGGGCTTGTATGGTATGGCACTTCAATCATGTTTAAGTTTGACCACGCCCCAGGGGCAGTTCTTATAGTATCGTTCATATATGATATCTTTTGACATGGTTACATCTGTTTTTTTATATATGCATGTCTCACTGGGAAGTTTCCTCAATATCTTTTTATGACAAGTCATATCTAAATGTGAACATGCAAGGATCTCAAAAAGGCCTAAGGATTTTGGGGCATCTGATAGCATATATTTAATTGTGATTATGCTACAATATCATATTATTATAGCCAGATATGTGAGCGTGCCACACAGCACACTTCGACAGCGTCAAAAGTGCACAGGAAACTGCTATGAAAGTGCTATGACGGCCGTCCCAGGGTGCCATATGCCATATGTTTTTTTATGATCTCCACATTAATATAAGACACAAACAGTTGACTATACTCGGTCAGAAAATAGCTGAACAATCTATGAAGGACAAAGTATGGGAAAATACGGAATTTGCGAAGTTCGTACAGAGCGCATTTCAGAGCGTGCAAGCACCGATCTCGGAGACCATTCAATTAAACCCGTTCTGAAAAGACATAAAAAAACACCCCATCTATCAATTTTTCCACTTTTTATTATCTTCAGACGTAATAGTTATGGTTTGGCTGGAGCTGCCAGTAAACCTGCGTAAAACCTACAGGAAATGCCGTTCTCGATGCACGGAAAGTCAGAAGACTCCATTTCATATCGGTTATGACGCCATAACTTCATAGAAGTGCCACAAGTGGTGAATAATGAATCTCAAATGGTCAATTAGGCCCCCGTTCATGATGCAAAAAGCAAAACGGTTTGAACTGTTTTGGCAGGATAAATCAAATTATTTGTGAACATGAACGCTCCAAAACCGGTTTCGTTCCGTTTCATTCTCAACCTCCTCCTGAGGTAGCCTGGAGCGGTTCAGAATAAAATGGTTTCCAGGAATTGTCATCATGAGCTCAAAGGCAGTGGGTAACCAGTTCACCTCAACGTTTATGACGTACATATGGGTACGTGGGTCATAGTTCGCAGCGTCTCTCTTGGTAGCACGGAAAAGTGAAAGTTTTTAGATGTCATCTGGATATTTCGTTTTGGGTTTCTTAATCGTAAAAATATGGCCGCCAGCTGTAACGGGTAGACTTAGGATACCTGGGAGTCCTGACATATATTCTGGGGAATCAGGAGATCCAGAGAAACCTTGATAGCTTGCATCAGAGCCAGGAGGTGTACCAAGAAATTTCCCAGGCCATGAAGGGGTGTGGCTTTAAAAGGAAGGACATTCCAAGATTGCAATGTTCCAAAATATTGTCCGTGGAAATCTTGGTCTGAATAAATCTGAAATCTGTAATCTTCTTATGTACCAAAAGGACAAATTCTAAATTTTCAAATGCATTTCTCAGAAAAAGTATTAAAGGATCCATGCGTCATATATGATTTCATATCTCTTATATGGGTTAGTTTGGATAGGCTATATGATAATGACCCACCTATTCCTCGGTGTATATGGTATCATAAGACCTGGTCATTTGCTCATAGAATCAACTTGTTTGCATTGCTCATCACTCAGTGATTTTATTCGTTAGTTATAGCAAATGACTTTGCCTTATCACACTATATAGACCCCAGGGCGGGTTATTAACCCTATATTACAACCATGTGCAGGTGAACGAGTGGGAGCCCTGACATTTGTCTGCAGCTCCCCAGACGAGGCCAAGCGTGTGGAGTCCCAGGTGAAGATTGTGATCCGCCCCATGTACTCTAACCCCCCCATCAATGGTGCCAGGCTAGCAGCCACCATCCTCAACAACTCTGAATTACGCCAACAATGGTAAGTAAGTGCTGCACTGGGCACTGGGCATTTTGGTGTTCTGAAGGTCATAAAAGACTTTGTATTTCAAAAATTATTCCCCCAAATTTTAGTTTTCCACTTTATTTCTGGGTGAGGCCGAGGACTTATTGATCACCCCTCGTACATGTATGCAAGGTAACAGTTACTCAAGCAATGGTATGGAACGTCCACTGCCGATTTTCTATGGTGACCACATTACATTAACTAGTGAGGTTTTCAGAACAGGAGTCAAAAACAGAATTTCCCCAAAGGCATGGCCATCTTTGTTTCAGCGCGGCATAACGCTGACCTTTCTAAAACACGATGCTCCTGTGTATTAACATTTAGAATACTCTCGTTATTGATGGAAATTAATATTTTTTATTTTTATTTCTATGACTCTCACAAACCTTTATTGGGTGCTGCTTGCTTGTAATCGCCGACGCTGTGCGTTCTGCTGCACTGTTACCTCTCCATGTGGTCGGGAGCCTGGTGGCGGTATCACAACTTTCTGTTTTCATCCTTCAGTTGTCAGATTGAAAACTTTTTGTCCCTTTAATTCAGTGGTCGGCGCCCAAAAGAAGGCTGGGATCAGCAGGTGTTTTCTAGGGATTTGTCTTAGGCCTTAAAACCTAGATTTTATGTGCGTGTGTTTACTCAAACGTAACGTGTAAATACCAGAGGGCGCTGCGAGATCATAAAGGCAGACATCTTTTTTTGGGGTCAAAAGTTGACGAAAATTTGTACACGATGTAGTATACAAATATTAAAACGATAACAGAAAATGTAATTTCTGTAGGATCTTTTTGTCAATGAGAATTGAACCTGGTGGGGGTCATGCTGTCTAAAATCACATAATTTTCCATCCATCTACGTAGTACACTGTATATTTTGAACACCTCGACCTGGAAACATGTTATGAGTGGAATCCTCTTCATGGCGACCACCTGTCCATCGCGACCGTTTTTGCTCGGTCCCACGGGTGGTCGCCTTGGGCAGGTTTGACTGTAGTATGTTTTCAGAATAACCCAAAACATTTCAGTGACTTAAAATGAGCCTCACACAAAGCCCAAATAGTAAAAGTTACACAATACAGTGGGACTCGCTATTGGTTACAGCCCTATGTTCTGAAATCCCTATTGTAATTCTTGTTTCTTTCACTACTTTATGTTCACTGTTTTCATGGTCACCTCTGTACCATGAACTTATCATCACCAAGAAAAAGCCTGTCGTTATTATTTATGATTCCTTCACACACCCATTCTGTAAGTCAATTGCTGCCACCTTGAAGTTAAAGTGAAAATGGATTTATGTAAAACAACTTGAAGTAGTGAAACAATTTTTTGTGTAGCTTTCGTTTAACGCCCATGTGGGGAATTAGGAAGTTCTGCTGCAATTCCAAGGAAAGCCATCAGGGGCCCCAAAATGTAATCCTTTGAAAGTCAGGACCTAACCACATAAGAAATTTCTTAACAATTCATCCATAGCTTCTTAATTTATGCTGTTCAACCACCAGCAAACACTGATACATGTACATGAAAAACATGATCAGTCTGTATCATTGACAAGACATTTCTAATTTCAAGTGTGCACCAGCAGGGAAAGGTTTAACATCACTGGTGTTGTGATCATGTAGTTATACGGATTTACACATTTTACCAATAAAACAACGATCTGTAGGAGAGTAATGCTATAAGAATTACTATCGTTCTAATATCAGAAATACTTACATTCAATTTAGATTGAGAATTACGGTTGCTTACACCATCATGCCATGCATGCAGATATTGCAAAAGTTTAAGACAACATCCTGCTTTTACCTTTTTTTCCTAAATTTGCTTGTTTTGTGTGTGTCAGGCTGGTGGAGGTGAAGGAGATGGCAGACCGCATCATCACTATGCGAGAACAGCTGGTGGCAAACCTAAGGAAGGAGGGCTCCACCCACAACTGGCAACACATCACTGACCAGATTGGCATGTTCTGTTTCACTGGACTCAAAGAACAACAGGTATGTCTGACTGCAGCATGCTCTATATATAAACACGGAAGTCACATTGTACATTCATGTGTTTTGACTAGAATGTAAATGTATAGTCCTTTATGATTTGTTGGACTTAATGTAGTAATACAAACTAATGAAATAGAGAAATATGCAAGAAATACACATGTGGCATCATCTTCTGCAAGTACATGGTAAAACATCTTAAGTGATTGTTCTGATATGCAATGCAGTCAAGCACATGTTATGTCAAAGATTTTCTATTGGCCACCATGGTTAATTTTGCCTCCAGGCTCAGGTCGCCGTTTGTGTCTCTAAACAGTCTCTGCACATACATGTAGGTCAGGAAGCTGGTCTCCAAAGCTTGTTAGTTGTCATTCTGAAAGAGTGACCAGGTAAATGTACATATAGCTGCTGTTGCATGACTTTATGGATGGGAAGGTTGTGTGACTGTCAGTTTGTGAGTCTGGGTATTGCTCACATGACATTGTTTGTATAGCATTTTTCATTAGAGTCCATTCCAAGTCACTGCACTGGTGCTTCTTTCATTGTTTAGAATTAATTTGAATCTTTTGTAACTATTTGTAATATATATTTCATGGTTTCCAAACATTTCGAAATTTGTTTACACTTTCTAAATGATCCCACATTTTCGTTAGATATTTGAAATATTTATGGCACTGAGAACAATATTTTTGTTACTTTCTAAAGATTGGCTACAGCACACTGCCTTTATTTCGAAATATCTACCATTTTTTCGAAATAAGAAATTCACAATCTGCTATGAATTAGTAATTCACAATCTGCTGTGAATTAGTTGATAACACCCAAAAATAGACCGATTGAAAGGGCCTAGGGAGCGGTGACACCCCACCATGCTCTCACGGACGGCGGGTCGGGAGTAAGATAAACAGTGAAGTTCTGCCTGAAGAGCAAACGTTAGCAGCATTGGAAAGAAACCAAATATGAAGACAATTCGTCGAGGCATTCTTGAGTTATCGTCCTGCATGTGTGTGTGTGGACTGAAATTCCTGTGGACACATTCCTGTACAATTCCTAGAATTCTTGAAGACTGCACACAATTCTATACCATTAGGCTCGCCCCTCAGGTGTTGCTAAAAAAGCTGCTCGGAGCCCAAACCTGAGCCATCTGCCGTTTAAGAATCATGATTCTAGCATGTCCAGAACTCAAGATACAAAAACTGGAAATTTTCTTACATTTCTTACATACATTATTTCAGCTTTGCTTGTGGTAAACATTGGTTTTCATGTGATGCATTGAAGTTCATTAACAAGGAAGCTGTATATTTGTTGTTGCTATATATGAATTGCACTTCAAAAACCTCTTTAGCCAATGTTATCTTCCTGTATCGAATCTTTGATGTTCTGTTTTCATTCCCAGGTTGAAAGGCTGACAAAAGACTTCTCTGTCTTCCTGACTAAAGATGGCCGAATCTCCATTGCTGGTGTGTCCTCCAAGAATGTAGCATATCTTGGACATGCTATCCATGAGGTGACCAAGTGAAGGCAGCAGTCCTTCTCACCAAAACCCTGCAACCCGATGCAATGTAATTACACCTCAAATTGTTGAGAGTAGCGGCTGCATTTTGATTCTAAACTAATGTTTTGTATGGAAGTGTGGCAACTATTAACCTGTAAAAGTCCTTTGGCTGTAGATGAACAGTTGAAATGTGATAGAAGGACAAAAATATGCTTATGAAGTTGTAAATGGAAAAATTCAGCAATATTTTGTTCTGGAGAATATTTCCAGTATTGGTACCAAAATACTACAATTAGTTACCTTTGCACTTAAGACCTGAAAGTGGACACATTTGTTGTCTTTGAGTCACAATTCTCATATTACCGCCCCAGTCCAAAATTGAATTTTGAACGATCACCCCTATGAAAGAATAGACTCTTCCAGCAGCTCCTCAATGTAAAATGGGCCAGTCCAAAAATACTTTTGCATAATTCCCAAAGTCCACAATTGGGGTTTCAATTGGAGGCTGCACACCCTCAAGTCTAGGTACTGTCTCTTCCAGGGAATTATTCTGAAGCAAATCAACTGTGTATGGGATGAAAGCAAATCCCTTCCGCTACAAGACAGACCAACTGAGTTTTGTTTCTTCAACCTCTCTGATTTTGGTAAATTAGAAGGAAAAGGCATTATTTTCACATCAAAAATGATTCACAAAGTTTGGCATTTTTGCGTAGCATAAAATTCATAGAAAAGATACTTTCGGCAGAAACAAATAATTTTGTCAGAGAAAGAAAAACTTAGTGTATAATCGAGCCAATTATAAAAAAATTCCAGTACCAAGAATCTTTTTATCATCCATGTTGTGAGGCAAAGGATCACCCACAACGCTACAATTGTTAATCTGGAGAAAAGGGGCGCTTCACAATCAATGCGGATGCATATCTGGAAATAAGGCTTGGACCCAAACTCAATTTCTCAAAAACAGACCAACTCATGCACTTTTCAGCCATGTTAGTATTCCATGTCAGTTCATAGCACATTATGAGAAATGTGAACTCAAGCCCAGACCCAGTCCCTTTTTTGTCACGCAATGGCTGAAAAACCTCAATAAAGTCCTAAAATCACTTGAAAGGCCTATATTAAAAAAAGATTAAATGAACTGTCTGGGGGTATGTACCTAGTCTACCAGGAAACCAAAGTTCAGCTCATTTAGCCCAGGGACGACAGATGAATCGATTTGAAGGAGGAGAAACATGAGAGAAATCAATATATTATGCCATACCAGTGGTACTGGTGAAATATAACTATCAATGGTTAAAACTAGTTGTTTGAGAGCTTGTTTGCCAGCTATGGACTGAATTGGTAGCTTTACAACCATCTTAGTAATGTCAAGTAAGTCTTCAAAATGAATGGCTTCTACATGTATGTCTTTCCAGGTGCCATATAAACTCTGATCCTAAAAGGATGTTGGCAAATCAGGTATCACTTGACAGGTGACAGTATGAAAAAGGGAAAAACAAGGTGTATTGTAGTTGTGGCTTAAAGCCATACACAAGACCAGGGGAGAGTGTTCTGGTTCGGTTGACAAAATTTTTATAAATCCAAGAACGTAATTGTACTGGAAACTTGACCTTGAACCTAGACTAGGCAGCAGATCATAAATTATAATCTTTCATTTATTAAAACTATATCTCAATATCAATCCATGTATTACATGAGAAAGGGTAATTTTGTTTCTGAAATTATAGTACAATGTACTAGATCAAAGAAAGGGGTGCATTGCATTAAAAAGAGCTATACAAAGCTGAAACTTGAGTGATCCTCTTTTTTTTTCGCCCTGTCGCTCCAATTTTTTTCCTGGAAAAATCCGAGAATCAACAAATAAAATTGGTGTGGCCTTAGAACTTGAAAAAAAGGTCCTCACAAAAGTTGGTGGCTGTTAGGAAATCTATGTCCGATGTTGAAAATAATGTTTGTAGCATGTTTGTGAATAGTTGTTCATTAATTGCCACCCTTAGCAACTTAATTCTTCTACTACATGGACCCAAAAATTGACCTGTGACTTCAGCAATTATCCTATGGGACGGGATGATTCCCAGCATGCATCACACCCAACAGGTCTGTATGAAGGGGCACTACTAAATTCCTTGATTATGAATGGTTCATTCAACTGTCCATCTGTGAATAATTTTTACAAATTATGTTGATTTTGTTCTCAAAAAGATGTGATCTTTTAGAAAACTAGAGTTCCACGAACACATTATCTTCGCCAAATAATCAAGGCTTATTGTGAAGAGTGATTAATATTTATACATGCTATCACCCCCTGCAAATTTGATCATACACCATACCGTTTGGAAGTTATGAGGGGGGGGGGATAGAATGAGTCCTGCGCCCTGCTTGTTCGGAGTCAAACTCTAACTGAATGATTGTGCAATATTTCAAATAGACTTATCAATTGTTTTAACTGATATTCATGGAAACTTTTAATCGTTGCCTAATTTGTAACACGCAATGCCCTATGTTGTATTTAGCCTCGCAATATGTTGTCCAGTATTTAGCATCGCAATTCAGCCTTATACCGGCTGCCATGAGGCCTGTCTGTCAGATGATGACGATTAAACCAGTCTACTACTACTACTACTACTACTACGATGCTAGGTTCTCTCTGAGCAGAAGAGTGGTCCGGCTGGTTATTCACATGTTTTAGGTGTTTTGTAAGGCTTTCTATTTTGTTCCGTTTCCGTTATGTCTCCAACCGTGTGTTGGACAAAAATGCCGAAACTGAACATTTTAAAAACCAACCGGACCCACACATCTGCTTGAATTGTAGTGAGACTGCCCCATTTGTTTATTTATGTACCCCATCTGTTTATTTATACTTCTTGGCAAGGCCTTGTGCTGGCCTGTTTCGGGAATGCTGTCACATGCCCTATTATGGAATGTAATGGATTTACAATTATCCTTACTAATTCTGCAGATTAGCTCCTGTTTTCTATAATTAGACATTGATTGTGTAAAGCACCATCTGAGCTCTCTACATACAAAACTTCAGGACAATCTGTTTACCCCTTTTCAAGTAATACTTGACCGAATGTCAAAACAAAAACACCCACTGCAGTTCTAAACAAGCCGCTAGGGGGCCCGAACTTACAGAACTTACTTCTTGTGGCATGAACTATCTACCACACAACTATCATGACCATGGCACTTTCAGAAAATATGACACTAAATTTTGAAGCTCCGCTGCAGTACCTTAGGTACCCGCTAGAAGGCCCATTATCGAACTTGACCTTCCTTTCTATAAACCCTACCCATCCACTAAATATCATACAGATCCATCAACAGCTTCTTGAGTTATGTTGTCCACAAGAAATACACATCCACACAAAGCCTGCTGCAGTACCAACGGAAAATGCCAGAACCATTTTTGAACTTGACCTCCGTTTTTACAACATCTACACACCTGCAAAAAATCATGAAGATCCATCAACGTTTCCGTCACTTTTTTTGCCAACATACAAACGCACAAAAGTTAAAAGTCCGCTGCAGTACTGTTGAAAAACGTAAGGTGAACCATTTTTGAACTTGACCTTCCTTTGCACAACCACTACACACCTACCAAAAATCATAAAGATTCATCAAAGGTCTCTTGAGTTATGCTCTTGACATACATACAGACCCACCAAACAGCTGGCTCAACCGAAAACATAATCTTCCCCGAGTACTATAGTACACGGCGAAGATAATAACACTCTCCTTTGGACTTGTGTATGGCTTTAAGGTTTAGTATTAGCCATGTGTAAGCCTTAGTCTACTGAGGAAAAATGTATCCTGGCTAAGGTAACACCATTTGATCCTCTGGAACAGATTTCATCTGTTCTTTGTCAGTAGTGCAGTATGAGTAGTTGAATGTACATCTGTTGTTCAGAAACGACCCACTACAACTTTCCTGCTTCTACATGTATGTCAGTCTGATACTTTGGGAAAAGTAGATACATCATGTATCAATTCAACCGAAAATGCAAATTGTCAGACCTGTTCTGTTTTCATGTTCTACCACTGCTTGCGGTTGTTGAGGATGAAGTCAACCCTTAAGTCATTTGTGCGACCTTCCGTGACCTCACAAACACATGATTGTACATGTCATACATATACGTCAAAGGTACCTGCTTGTCTGCCCCAGTCCAGGCTGCAACCTGGAAGTTTTCATCAAAGGCTCATCTATTTTAGGGAAGTTTGTGGTGACTGCCAAGTTGACTGCGTACAACATGATTGGGTTTATGCTAGATACTATTTATGGGAATCCTGTGTTTTAATCTTCTGAAATAATAAAATATCTTCCCCTCACTTTTGTATTTGTCTGTTAGTGTATTTCTGTAAGTTTGGTAAGTTGTATGGTAGCAAACTTAAAACCACCACCAAAATGTTTGTTATGTATTCTGCCGGCCTACCCCTTTGTTTCAACTGTGAGCTAAAAACCATTGCAAACAATCCATTTTGTCCCCAATGTGAAATTGAATTCCCACAAACCGCAGCCGAATAAGTGATTTCTTGGGTTCGATCACTAGGCTGCACAACGGTGGGTCAAAGTAGAAAACAACTTTTTCTCCGCAAACCTTACTTGAACCAAAAAAATGCTAATGCGCAACTCACGCGCACTTGAATGTATGCACAAGTGTGACAGGGCCCTATATTCAAGGGCGCATGAGCTCCGCAGTGACATTGTTTTGGTTTAAGTAACTTTTGCGGGGAGGAAGTGGTTTCCTACAATGGCCCACCGTTGAGCAGTCTAGTTATCAAATCAAAGAAATTACTTCTTCGGCTGCTCCCTCAACCAAAAACATGTTAATACGCAACTCATGCGGGCATGTATACGCACAAGTGTTACAGGGGCTTCTTAATGGTATTGTCGGCAACATTTAACGGTAAATTCAGGAGGATTGACAAAGCTCAACAGTAAATTGATGCATATTCCCATGGAATTTGCAGCATCGCGAATGGCCCAAGGGCACAACCAACATATATAGGGGGTCTGGTGGCATGCTCCTTCAGAAAACCTTGACCATCTGAAAATGTATTTATGAAGTAGCTGTTTGTAGCTTTGTGACCCTGTTCTACCCGTCTTACACGTTTCCTAGTGATTCCCAGTCTGTTTCAACACTTAGCCAATTCACTTGTACGGCCGTTTTGAGCCACACCCTGGCGTTGCTTCTCCTGAACGTTACAAATTTGCTGTCTTTAAACTTGACCTAACTCTGTCCCCATTTTGAAGTAGCTGCACTCAGTCGATTTGCGTAGGCTTTGACTCCTTGCTGCGTAAAATTGTTCATCATCATCTAATTTTTGGCATTGTACTGGCATCTCAGCCGGCATTAAATTTGTCCCTGCATCCAAATTTACTTTGTTTGGACGAATTCACATAGGGCACTACATATAATTGTAATTCGCTTCTTATCACCCCTGCACAGCGCAAGTTGGCTGTTCTGTATTATTCCCCCCCTAGCCTCCCTGTGAATTCGCACTTTAGCTTTTGAACAAGTGGGAATCCTCCCCAAACCCTCCAAATATTACAGATTGGCTGAACTTTACTGACCCTGTTGAATTTACTGTGCAGGATCCCCCATATGTAGAACTGGACGGGTTTTTCCGCTGTCTGGTTTTTCCACCAACCCCTGATTGGGTGTAATGCCATGGTTAACTTAATGCTACTAAATGGGAAATTCAATGTATATTTCAAGTACATTTGGTTGTTTTTTTGCATGTTTTCTTTTTAGCTACATGTATCATTCTCTTTTCTCCCTCCATTTTCCCCAGACCGGTAACTGAGCATCATAATGAGCAACCATGCTTTGGACAGGAAAAACTCAATAGACAAGAAGTAGCCTGCAGAATGACTTTATTCATTGCAAAATGCATAATCTTGGTATCCATGCTGTATACAACATCTGGAAAGTTTCTATGCTTTGATTGGCGATCAGACTTCAAGTTGTAAGATGTGTTGACAACAAACAACACATTTCTTTTTAATGCAACAAGGAGACTGGTAACAAATATTGCATTCATTGAGATGGCATTCTTTATATTTGAGCCAAGAAGACCACAGACTACCGTAATGATACCTAAGCTGCTACATGGTCCCCAAATGATATTCTTGTACCTACAGAAAATGCCTTTTGCCTCATCTTTACTGTATCAATATTGCACATGCACATTTTACTTATAGATGTCACACCTGATTGACTCCTCACCCAGCTAACAACACGTGGACAACTAGTCACATCATACTAACCATTTACATACATGCAGCAGGTCGGCTGATTGTACACCTACTTGACATAACTACACCAAATAACGTTGTTCACAAAGCTACTGCATGATATATAACTGTACACTTCAAATTTCCTGTCATTTAAAAACATGAAGATTAAACAGAAAAAATAATTGCCCAAGTGAATACCTGGTACATTTAGTTAATAACAATTTTCACAATCAGATCTCACAGTCTCTTACATAAAATCAATCAATAAAAGTTACAGCATGTTCATGTACATGTAATAGAATAAACACGATTTAATTTCTAAAAAAAACTTTTCCGTATAAGCTATTATCATTACACATATTAAAATACAACATACCCTTTTTATCAGCATCCCTCTTATCAGGCTTGCACATTGTAGTGAAGATGAGACAATAGGAAACTTGTACTTTCTACCATGCTGCTATTTTGGTAAAGCAATTCTCATCATTGGAATAAAGCACTTCTAAACACAGGACCTGTCAGGTACCAACCTTACACTGGCTAGTCTATGTTTATAATTTCCTAAGGTTCCCTTCTAACGTATCATAGTACATATAGAATCTATTAAATCTGATTTTATTATCAAAGTTCCTTACATGACAAATTAACAACACTTCATCACGCAACACTTACTGTACAGGAGTAGTGACTACTCTCATAGCTTAGCTTGTTTTCTCTTTGGACCATTTGATCATAGTTTCTGGGGATCGGTACAAGAAGATCAGTTTGGAAAAAAGGTCTTCTTCCAAAGACAGCTCTCCAGTCTCCCGAACCAGAAATATGTCCAGGCAAAGCTTCAGGATGCGGTCCACATTGGGCATTTCTGTGAACATGATGCGGTAGGAGATTCCACTCACAAACATCCGAACAAACTTGCCCACAACCAGCACCAGGGACAGGTACAGGCCTACAATTCTGCAGGACAGAAGAGAAGTGTCAACAGCAGTTTGTGTAAGACTATTACATGTATGTCTAGATCCGTGGGAAGTAATTTTGCAAGACCATGATTAAGGGCAGTCTTGGCGGGAGATCAATCTTCAGGAGTGCCCCAGCATTTGTGCAAATTTAATGAAATTTGTACAAATCTTATGAAAAATGTACAAAGCACGATTTAAAAAAGTGCAAATCTTACAATAAATGCACCAAGCACTATTCAACAAGAGGTCAGAGACCTCATACCTCCATGAAATATATTGAGCCTTCAGTTAATAGATTTATTGCATCATGCAAATAAGGCTGTAATAAGCATAATCTACATGTATTTCAAATGATGATCTTCTCTACCAAAATTATGTACATGTATATTGCAAGTCTGTTTCATTGGCAGAATTTCATATTTACATTTCATCATAAATCATGCAAGTGCCTGTACATGAAACTTTACATAATGTATGCATACTATCAGGTAACCCTTGTCTTGCATGAATGAAGCAACAAGAGAATTCGTCATAGACAGTTTGTAGAATCTCAGCAGAATGACGTATTGTGCAAAATTATGTATTTTCCTGCAGCATGTTTGCTTGTGGAGATTGCCATAGAAAGCTAGAAATCCCAGGTAGATACTGACACTGACAATAATGTTACCAAGTTTAACAGAATTGAATGGAACAAGGGACAAATTTAACTCCCTCTCATATACTGTTATGGCACATTAAACAGCACCTGGGTCTGTGATAGCTGTTGTTATATTCACACCACCTACCCATATCCAGCCAAGAAGGAGAATTCTGGTGGGCTGACTTTGTCATTAAAGGTGATCATCTCCATGTAGGGCATACTGCTCCTGTCAGGCCCCACCCCCACCAGCTCCTGGACTGTCCACCACTCCACCTCTCCCTCCAGTTTCTCCGTCACACGGCTGTGGTTCAATCGCACCGTCACGTTACTGAAGTCCAGACGATCCCCTGGCAACAACATTTCATATCTTTATCTCAAATCATTACAAACCGCTGGACAATGCATAGTACATCTACTAATAATATCTGAGTGTATAATCATTATGTACATAATGTAGAGTTTTCCCAATTTCTGTCATTTCATCATTCAGTGCTTGTCAGAAACAGTTGTCACTGAGGCAAGTGTCTGTGAAGAATGTGAAGAACAGGAAAGCTTGGGCTGGTTTGAACCAGACAGCAGTTGTTTGGTGGCAGAAAACATATCACTGTACTTCATAAATTTCTAATTGTGATGGTGGTTCAATAAAGATTCACCCTGATCAACTTTCAGTACTGGGGAAGGAAATTATTAGTATGAAATAACAACATGTAAAGTAACCTTACCAATTATTGTACAATTTATTCAAAACGTATCTATCTTCAAACTGCGTGGACAGAGCCAAATGCATAACCCATGGAAGAAATATCAGCTCCTCTAAAAAGAAAATGCATAGTCTGTAAGTTTTTCTCCTCCTGTCAGCTAATCAGTTTGACACCTAGGTTGAGCATGTGCCCTTACTTAATTGTTTAAGGGATAAAATGCTGCTTGTTGTATTGTTGTTTGTACATAAACTTAACAACAGTTTGGTTCATAACATAAGCTAAAGAACAATGTAATACTAGTAACTTGTCCAAGAATGCTGCCTAACGTTTATAATGAAAGACAATTCAATTGCAAATTTAAACTTCATTGACATTAATTGTTTATCATTGAAATGACAACACTTCTTGTTGCTTTTTTGCTATTGTCGTAACTTATGTATTCATGAGCTGAGACTGGGATAATCTTGACTTTCTGAACCACCATTTTTCCACACAAAAAATATCAAATTCAAAGTAGACATTCATTTCAAACATTTAAAAAATTGCGCAGATATTGTCTTCTGCCAAAGCACGCCCAAGCGTCGGTAGGCCGTCAACAGGCTTATTGACGGTCCGCCGAAGCTCGGATGACGTTTGCCCGAGCTTCGGTCGATTTCTTTTCGGTAAAAATCATTGTGTTTGCCTTAAATGATTTCTATTTCTTTTGTGGCTCCTATGGTTGCAATCGGGTTGGTCTGTCACAAAATTCCCGTTCATGTTATTATTTTCATCGTCTCCATCCACTCCACCAATGCCCTACATACTAAGTATTTCCCACAACTGGGAAATTAAAGTTAATCCAAGTATTAGCTTTTTACCAGCTTAGTCGATTCTAAAATCGTCCGTGTCCAAGAGACGGTACAGTCTTATGGGGGATTTATAATTATACGTGCTCGACGGACGTCGCCCGAGCCCCGTCCAATTTGTGACGGGGTAGATTTTCAGCGAGAAATATGGTCGACGCTCGGTTGATTTTGAAATTTGGCGAGCTTCAGGCATCTACAAATTCGTCCGACGCTCGCATGAATTGTGACGCCGGCTTTACAACATGTCCAAGCTGGAGTCAACCCCTAGGATTGAACTCAGGCCCCAGGATCCACGGAATTTGATCCAGGCCTAGGTGGCAAAGCAGCGGGGTTGAGTTGCGTATTGCTCAAATTTTTAAGTAAGCTAAAGAATCTCAGATCAATAATTTCAGACAGTAAGGTTTGTAAATACATTTTGCTGACATTCTACTTTATCTTATGTTGTGCACCCAAAATTCTTTAAGAGCATCTGAATGTTTAGGTAAGGCACACCACTGCACCTGTTTCCAAAATGAATTTTGAGCCCTGAAACTTAAGATAGAACATGATATTTCGGTATGAAAATAATTGTGCCAACTCTTTAAGTCTCAGTTGGCTCCACTATCACACCTCATTTGTCTTAGCAGCTGTAAAAGAAAAACTGTTTAAAAGTTTTATGGAAATAGAATTAAGCTACCATGGTATTCGACTGTACAACATGTGGAAGTGATAAGTTCAGGACCCTGTGACGCCTGGCTTGAGGAGCGTGTAATGTGCATGGTTCATTGGCTAGAGGTCGTTCTACAGGTCCACAAGGTCTGGAATCCTGTTGTTACTCACCTGGTGCTGTCATCAGCTCACTGGCTGGTCGGGCCACACCCTTCACACCTGGTACCTTCACATACTTGGGAAACAGGTTGTAGATTTCCCTGCAGAAGGAGACAGAGGGAGAGGCCATTTGTTACAGTCCTTCATTGTTGGCCATGCAAGTACATCAGAAGCGGGGCCATGTGGGCTACATGGATTTAAAAAGGATTACTTTCAAAAGTCGGGTGCACTAGTATCCCGAAAAATATAATTAAAAAAATGGAAAGGTCGCCATTTGCTCCTGAGCAAATATACAGCATATTTCACTCCATCCTCATGCAATAATGGAGTGACGTTTTGTAATGATCTAAGCTACATTGAGAGAAAGGAAAGGTTTTTTATTGCTAAAACAACAGCAGTACATAGCAGCCAACTGGCTGAATTGCGTACTTGCTAGCTGTACAGGTCGTATTTGAACCCTAGCCATTTAACGTACTCAAACACTACATGTAGGCGTACAATTCCAATATACATGTACACTTACACCAGATCATGAGACCTTTGGACTTAGAATTTTGGTGGTGTTCTAAAGAGAACAGGGGGTTCTATATGTTCGATATGGTGTTCAACAGGATCAATCTATTCTGACTGGCAGCAATAGAACTGTAACAGTTGTAACTTTGTATATAAGTCTATGGGATTAAAGTAGTCAAACATGAACATTGTGTACTCTCCTTCTCACTAGTAAGTACAATGTACATTAATTTCTACAGCATTTGAAATACTTTTTATAATAAATGCTAGGTTGCCCATGAACATTTCAGGTTGCCAAATGTATTGATACCCAACTATTGTTTTCTTTCAAGCATCTCTTTAATCTCGTTTAATGGACACTGTCATTCCACTGAACCTGCTCACCCACACTGTAGAATATACCAACAACAAAGCTGGTAGTTGGTGATGGATGATTGGTGACTGATAAATTGGTGATCAATGAACTAGTGATTGGTACAGTTCAACTGATGATTAATAATTTGATAATTGGTGAATTGATGATTCTTAGATTAACCTGTGAGATAGGTCAGATGATGTAGCATAGGTGACAGGATGTCATGACTTTTCAAGACAACCTGTGATTTGATGGCTAAGCAAGATGTCGGCACCCTTCTACTACCCCTATAGTGCTTGCCTAATGGTTAAGATTCCAAGATGGGTGACCCATGACATCACAAACCAACACGGCTGCGCTACACAAAACCTTTGAAAAAACTTACACTGGCTCCTGTAGAGTTCCATTCAGCATGGCAGCCAGTTTTAACCGTTGAGGGTCGCCTTGTTCAATCTCGAAGGAGTACTCATCGCCAGCAAACTCTGAGGACCCCGTAGTTGGATCCCTGAAGTACAACAGCAAATATGTGAGAAACTCCTGTCTGTGTTGTATTTCTATTATCAGATATTATGATCACATTAGAACTGGTATAAAAAGATAGCTGTAGGGAAGACAACATGTTATAGCAGGGACCTTACTGCAATCCATGAATAAATGAATGAATGAATGAATGAATGGTTGATCAATAACAAGTGTTACATGGCAGCTACATGTATATGTAAAAGCTGAATTGCATACTCTGTACAATATCTAATAAAACAAAATTTTTAAAGCAAAATACAACTGGTGTCTTTGACAAACATCCATCAAAATGTGACGATTTGAGCGAAGGCTCAAATATGCTAATTAGCCGTTCGAACCCTAGCTCACGTGATCAGTAGACACGTCATCCACGCCATAGCCACGCCAGCGTGCTAGCAGCAACACGGTTCGAATTTCAAGTACGCGCTACCGGGAGCCGGAAAGAAGAGGAAAGACGAAGGTAAGCCGCTGTCCCCAGAAGCATTCGTGTACAACTTAGACAGCTCCGAACCGAAGAAGTATGATGAATTGTCTCTCGGAGAGTTTATGTCCGGATGTATGGCGTTGTTGCGTTCTGAGAATCTGCCACGTTCGGAGTTGCTCGGCCGTCTCTCTGTGCTGCAGTATTGCTTCGACAGATTGGCTAGGTACAAGTGGGCTCACGTGCGTACTTTCCATGCTGCCGCGGTCAGCGAGGCAATGAGCGTCCCAGGCGTGTGGTCGGACTGGGCGCATTTGAAGGAGATGTTTTTCGACGGAAATAAGGACAACCTCAAGCCGGCGGATTCCGGTGATGGCGGCACGTCAACACAGACAGCACCGCGGATATGCTGGAGTTTCAACAAAAACAGCTGTTTCCTTTCAACGTGCCGTTTCGACCACTGCTGTCGATTCTGCTGGGAGAGCAAGTCAATGAAATACAAGCACGCAGAAGCCGACTGCGAACGCAAGAGGCGGGAAACCAAGCAGACGCGAGTGCAGACGGCTGACAGCACTGCGTGATAAGCACGCCCACCCAAGGGCACGGGGACCGGCTCAAGAGCCGGGGACACTACCGTGCGGAGAACTGTGAGTTTGTTTCTGTTGTCCACGTCCGTCTCCTTCTAGTAGCCACCTTCAGCTCGCTTCTGTCAGTAGTTTTCCGTATTTAACTCGTCACAGTGCGGATAGTTTCAACAGCCTTCCCTACGCAGAGTGTAGCGATGTGTCAATCAACACAGACGATAGTTCTTGTGTTTCCTTCAGTAGCGTCCGGCATTCAACTCGCCACAGTGAGGTTCATGTTTACAGTCTACCTCCCACTGACGGTAGCGACATGTCCATCCGCTCAGACAATGCTCCTCGTGTTTCGGACAGTTGTTTACAGTTTTAACAATACAGATATGACAAGAATTGGTACAGATTCTTTCGTCTCGTTTCCCCTCCAAGAGGGCGTCGCCGCCAGGCGAAGTCAGATAGTTCTCGTGTTTCCTTCAGCATCGTCCGACATTCAACTCGCCACAGTGAGGATCATGTTTACAGTCTACCTTCCACTGACGGTAGCGACATGTCCATCCGCTCAGACAATGCTCCTGGTGTTTCGGACAGTTGTTTACAGTTATGACAATTCCGATATTACAAGAATTGGTACAGATTCTTTCGTCTCGTTTCCCCTCCAAGAGGGCGTCGCCGCCAGGCAAAAGTCAGGTTCCTCTAGAGCAGCCGATGTTTCCATGACTGTACATCCCCCAGCGGGCGTTGCCATGAGGTACAATTCGAGTGACGGTTTTCAGGTCGGGTGTACCTGCGACTCTACAAGTGATACTCCCCCAGCGGGCGCTGCCACAAGGCACAATTCGAGTGACGGTTTTCAGGTCGGGTGTACCTGCGACTCTACAAGTGATACTCCCCCAGCGGGCGTTGCCACAAGGCACAATTCGAGTGACGGTTTTCAGGTCGGGTGTACCTGCGACTCTACGAGTGATACTCCCCCAGCGGGCGTTGCCACAAGGCACAATTCGAGTGACAATTTTCGGGTCGGGTGTACCTGCGACTCAACAATTGAAGAGTCGACCCGGTCAGTTTTTTCCGTATTCAACCCGCCACAGCGCGGATAGTTTCAACAGCCTTCCCTACGTAGATTGTAGCGATGTCTCAATCAACACAGACGATAGTTCTCGTGTTTCGTTCAGCATCGTCCGACTTTCAACTCGCCACAGTGTGGATCATGTTTACAGTCTACCTCCCACTGACGGTAGCGACATGTCCATCTGCTCAGACAATGCCCCTCGCGTTTCGGACAGTTTTTTACAGTTTTCAACTCGCCACAGTGATGAGCGTAGCGGGTCTTCCCACACAGTTTGTGCGATGTTGCAGGCACAGAGGCCAGCAGTTATCGTGTTTCCGTTCAGGATTTTGATGTTGTTGTAACAGAGAGGGAGAAAATATTCGATTCTGACGAAGGGAGTATAGTTGCCGGAAATACCACAGACGCGTACGGTATTGATGTGACGATCGAACCAAGCCTTGGTTCTAGTGTTTCACTTCAGAACTGCCACGGTTCACCAGTCACGTTCACGGCTGGCGAAAAGCAAGTAGTTTCAAGACATTCAGACAGTCATTCGTTGCACGGTGCGGACAATGTTCTTCTAGATATGACAAGAATTGGTACAGATTCTTTCGCCTCGTTTTCCCTCCACGAGGGCGTCGCCGCCAGGCAAAGTCAGGTTTCCTCTAGAGCAGCCGATGTTTCCATGACTGTACATCCCCCAGCGGGCGTTGCCATGAGGCACAATTCGAGTGACGGTTTTCAGGTCGGGTGTACCTGTGACTCTACGAGTGATACTCCCCCAGCGGGCGTTGCCACAAGGCAGAATTCGAGTGACCACCTCGGCCGCTGGTCGACTTCGCAGTACCACGAGAACGAATTCAAACGCCTGACGGCCGGGCAGCGCACAGCCAGCGTTGTTGTCTGCCCACGACATTTCGAGTCACTGACACACTGTAATCTTTCCAGGTACCTGCACCCTGCTACGGCGATTGGACTCAGACGTAGAGGACGCAAAGCTGTCGGCTTTCGCGGCGGGCACTTTCGCCAATTTTCGAACGCAGTGGAGGGCATTTCTACTATTCTGTGAGTTTTTCAAACTACCTGCTCTACCGACTGACTCGAAAACTCTCACCCGTTACGCACAATTCCTTACGCGCTCCTTGCGGAGCCCGAGTAGCGTCCAGCTGTATGTACACGGGGCACGCATGTTGCAACGATTTCACGACTTCGAACCGCCCGAGAACAGCTTCGAACTGAAGCTCGTCGTGTCTTCCTTCCGTAGAGGTTCCCCACATGTGCCAGAGAGAAAGCTCCCTATCACGCCTGCCATTTTGCTCAAAATCCGGGAGTTGTTGGACCTGACAAGGCCCATGCACGCCACGCTGTGGGCAGCATTCTGCGTGGCCTTCTTCACATTGCTACGGAAGTCGAACATAGTACCGCGATCACAGTCAGCATTCGACCCACGCAAGCAGCTAACGCGTCGCGCCATTCAAGTTTCCAAGGATGGACTCCTGGTTCAGGTGACTTGGTCGAAGACGATCCAGTTTCGGCAAAAGGTGCTTCTCCTACCATTGCCCGCACTGCAAGGGCATCCCCTGTGTCCTCAGTACGCATACGTCAATATGTGTAACATGATCCCGGCCGACCCAGACGGGCCGGCGTTCATGGTCCCAGGTAACGGAGGCGGACTCATCTCCCTCACCCATGACACGTTCGTCCACCACTTGAAGTCGTTATTATCCGCGGCAGGCTTCACCCCAGGGAGTTATTCGGGACATAGTTTCAGACGCGGCGGGGCGACTTACGCGTGGCACTGCGGTGCTGACCCACAGGTGATTAAACTGTTAGGCGACTGGTCTTCAAACGCGTTCGAACTGTACTTGGACTGCTCCTTCGACAAGAGGTGCGAGTATTCCAAGCTGATCGCGGAGAAGCTACAGAACAGTTCGCTGGAGCAACCAGATTAGTCTATTGGAGGGACTGTTTGGCAACGACTGACTCCCCAGAACAGTTCGCTGGAGCAACCAGATTAGTCTATTGAAGGGACTGTTTAGCGAAGACTGATTCTCCAGATGTACTTGCAGTAGAAAGACTTCCTTCACGAAGCGGACTCCTATAGACATTATCAGCAGCCAACTTCGGACTCTAGTACTAGTAGCGGCTGGTTCAGTATGACAGCACATGTCATATAATCAAGTGTTTAGGACAGTGTTATACATTCGCCTTGTGGCTTAGAGACAATGGTGCAGTTGTTTAAAATAGTTACCCACCTGTTAGGTTAAGGTTAATTACTCAACTGTTAGGTTACGGTTGTTTTAGTTTGCTCACCTGTTAGCCTTAGGCTGTTTAGTTTGTTTAACTGTTGGTCGTCAGTCTTCCCTAGCTTGCTAAGTTGCACTAGTATTGGCGCTGGCTAATTTACTTACTACTAGTTTTGCTGTTACAAACAACGGCCGTATACCAGTTGATGCCACCAGTAATATCTTATCGGCAGCTCACACTTCTTCACATTCCTTGGTACCGAGGCCTAGTTACTACAGACTCTCAGTAGCTTGTCACTACTGCTCCACCACGCTCCTCTCGTCGCAACTCCCGCACTCTTCCCTACTCGCATAATCTCCCGCTGGGCTTGGTCTTGGTGTTCGACAATCTCTGCTATACATTAAAGTTACCAAGCCCACTCAGGCTCCTTCTCCTTCTTGTGTGAGAGTGCGGATAATTGTGACGATTTGAGCGAAGGCTCAAATATGCTAATTAGCCGTTCGAACCCTAGCTCACGTGATCAGTAGACACGTCATCCACGCCATAGCCACGCCAGCGTGCTAGCAGCAACACGGTTCGAATTTCTCAGTCCCACCCACCCACCCGTGTTCGACAATCTCTGCTATACATTAAAGTTACCAAGCCCACTCAGGCTCCTTCTCCTTCTTGTGTGAGAGTGCGGATAATTGAATCACATATATCAATTCAATAAATCATTCATCAATTCAATGTACGATCTAACAAGTTGTGATAAATCAGTAATTCAGCACTTAAGGTATTTACATTGCATACATTGTATGATATATGAAATTAAATTCTAGACCTAATTGTACCATATTATGTCATAATGTGAAGTGATGAAATTTGCTTATGACTAATACAAGCAGTCGTCATGACGTCACAATAGTAGGTGTGGTAGGCAAAGAACAGGTGGTAGGAAAATGATTAATGTACATGTAATTAGTAATTTGATCTAGTACTAAGTCAAATATCATGATGAATGGTTTATTGCGTACGCACAACTGACTGAATTAGGGTCAGTCTTTACAAAATATTGCGATCATTCACAATTCGTATACACGATGTACTAACATCTAATGACATATCTCAAACCAACGGAAGTTAAGAGTGGCATGGTGCTACTAACAAGAAATCAACATTGCCACATTTGAGACTTGAGACATATACATACAAAGTCATATAAAATGCTTCTACTCGTCTTAAAACACAATCATAGTAAGTTCGATATAGTCAAGGTAGAGGGAGGGAGGGATAGTTGTAACCTTGCTGAACTAAATTGTTGCATTGCATTTTGTATGCACAACCTGCATTGTAATTTCTAACTGTGTGGAATATTGAAACTAGTACAGCCACATGTAGAATCTGCATGCCCAAGAACAGAATTCCCAAGCTTGGGAGTACACTCATATTTACCAGTATTGTTATAGAATGTTATAGAATAAATCTCTTGGTTGTGTCTTTTTATTCTGTTATAGAATGTTGTAAAAGACCTGTCAGTATATAACGTTAACGTTAGTGTGTGAAGAGAAACTGACCGTGTGAACTGCCACTCTACACGAACAGTTATGGGGTTGTCCGACAGAAGATCATTCAGCATTGCATGTCGGCTGGGAGGGCTGATGCCCCAGATGGATCGAGAGTTCCCATCGATCTTGACTTTCACAATGTCCACCGCTTCGTATCGCGACAAGAACGTCATCGCATTCTGAATGCACAGAAAGTTTCTGTCACTGTCAATTTCACCATACAATCAAAATATTCTGTAACTAAGTGTAAGTCTTTGAGTGCATTATGGAGACTAAATGGGAGTACTTGGTAGAACCAAATCTTTGATTATCCTGTAGAAAAAATCTAAGTAATCATACAATGATTTGAGGTTAGAAGTTGAGACAAATTAATTAATATGCAGAACAATCTTCATCGTCACCACAATCAGACATACAATTTGAAAAGACCCATAATTGACATCATTCAACAAATTTAAATAGAACAAACTACTATAGGCTATGGATTATCTAGATGTAAAAAAACACAGCATGACAAATGTTGCCTTTATTTCTAGACCTCATACAGGCAATAGTAGGAAAGTTGCATTCAACTAAATCTATTAACAGCAACTGAAGGCAAAATTCATAAGTCATTGTTAGCAGCTTATCCCACCTGTTAGACTTACAGAACATTGTGAAGGAAAACACTGGTACTATATGAATCTTTTTGAAATGCCACACTCCCACCATCATTGTTAAAAAGAAATGTAGCTGTTTGCTAGGAGTAAAGAAAGGCTCTTAACTTAAGCTAATTGTGGATTAGTATTTCAAAGGACTAGTTTCCATTCATTTACCAGTCTACTATCTCCATTCCACATGCAATTAGCCCTCTGACATGACTTTCCAATAAACCTGTTATCCCTTGAAGTTTATACATGTATTGACATTTGATTCGAAGATATGATTGAAGTGACTGTACCACATATATACATGTACAGCTCCATGGACAGTCTATCTTTAAAATTTTACCATACCTTGGCTGTGAACCCCATACCACTGTTAGCTCAATGCTAAACATGGACACTCCTATAGAAGCTACTTGAATATGTAATTCCAAGACCAATCTACATGTTAACAGAGGTCTCTTTGCTTGTGCCAATCAATTGCAAGTATGAGTGCAGTAGAAGTTGGATATACATGCAGGACCTAAGGATACAGCTGTACATGTGACAATATCAGCTAACAGCGCCAGGGCTCATCACAACATCATATTCTCTAAAACCTGAATGTAACAAATTGACAACTGACATTACTTAAGGTCCACCACCCCTGATTACAGGTTTGACGAAAATTCAATGTCAAAACTATTTTGTTTTCATGGGCATCATGGGCACTGTTATGAGGTGAAGAATAATGCTTTTTCAAGTAGCTAGTGGTAGTGCAATGCGGCTTCGCCACAATTACACCGGGTCACCCCCACTCTTGTTGGTACATGTAAGTGTGTTGGGTTCTTTCACATGCAGAGGTTTGAGGCTTACGCCCGAAGCTCCCTCCAAGACAACTTATCAAAATTTCTTTTGCTAACCCGCAACTTGACTCGAAGTGTGATCAATCATCAAGTACGCCTCTGCAAACTACGGCACTCTGGTCACGGTATTTTCCCGCCGCCATATTCGTTACAAAGAGTTCTGTTATTCAGCAGACGACAAAGGTTTGTGAGGAACACTTCTTTGTCCAAATGCTGTGTGTGATAGTGGACTGACGACGATATTTTCCTCAAAGTTTGCTCCTAACCCAACCAGGAACAATGGACATATTAGTATTGTCATAGCAACTGCATCCCGTTAATCTCCCAATGAATAATCAAGTTTGAATGACGCTCTACTGATTCAACAAACGGGTTGTTACCGAAGGGCTTATGCGTGCGGGGCAGCCGTTTTGCCGTGTGTTTTTTTGGCTTGGACATTTCAAGCCAATGAAGGAACAATAGCTGCTGTATAAAAGGTACTTAGTGGCAAGATACTCTTTATCCATGACTCCTCCCCCCTCCACTTTGACCTTGTTAAAAAGCGGCCTGTGTGGCCAAACAAGCATTCAAGTAAATAAAGGCTTTGACTTGACTTGACTTTAATGATGACGAATCTTCTCTCCCAGAAAAATGTTAGCACCTGTCGGAGAGCACGGTCATTCTCAATCGGACGGACGGTAGTTTCAAATTACAATATTATGGTATCAGCATGACTAGAGAGAAAATCTAAAATATATTTCATAACGGTAATCTATGATATTGACAGAATAACAGGGAATAAAGATAATGGTTCATACTGTCTTGCCAGATTGGTTTCAATTAACTCTTATCTGGAAAATCCCGGTTTTAGCTGAACTAACGTTACAGGCAGGCGTTATTGTCTCTACATTGCATCTAAACCCATAAGTGGAAATTTCTGTAGTATGCATACCGCTACTATACACACAATGTGATTATGACTATTTGAAACAACTAACAAAAATTTGCTCTCAGTATTTGGGAAAAGTAGGACTTATACTCCTTGGACAAATTCTACTTGATTCGTATATTTCTTTTCGATTAATGTCTTAAAAGTTTGCTTTCCAGTGTTGCGCATCGCAAGGATGTCACATGATTATCTTAATATATGTCAAAGATTTTTGCTTCTGAATTCTTGTGAACAACTGCAACTACATTATGTCTAAAGTTTTGAGGTTCACCAGATTGTTAGCGCTAGACCTAAGTATCTATCCTCACCAGACACCAGTGGGTCTCTTCTGTCTCCTCCACAAACAGGCTTATCTAAACTCCAGAGTCGGTGGGTAAACCCTGGGCAAATTAGGCAAATTTTGTCTCCGCCAGAGACCATTGACACTTAAGGACAACCCTGTCTGTCTTTGCCACCACAGCACAAATGTTGAACTCTAGTTACATTCTGCTGTGCTAGGTTTGGTCTAGTAACTATTTTGAAGAATTACACAAATATCAGTCTGTGACATTCAAGTTAGATTATTTGTTATGGAAAAAGATTTATACAATTTTAAACCACTCATCCAGTCTTCTTGAGGGTAACTGACCTCATTGTTCAGGACACGTCATATCTAGCAGTATTTATTTGAGCAATAGGTCAAAGGTGGTTAAAGAAGTTGGTATTGTCCCCCATCCTGGTTCAACATATATTGTAGTTTGCTGTGCACTGATGCACATGTAGATGCAAGGGTTGTCCAAAGTGATGTTGATGCTGTTCATATACTGTAAATGTATTTAAGTTTGCGTGGTAACCCGTTTCTATTTTGCAGTAGGGAGAAAATGAAGTGTTTGCGGTGGTTTTAAGTTTGCGTTTGAAACAATAGTGGCACTACAGTCATAGGTGGGCAAGAAGTTTTGCGGTGTTTTTTTTGTTCGCTCTGAAAGTCCACCACGAAAACCGCGAACATAAAACCAACGCAAACATTTCTGCATTTACAGTATATCCTGTGACTCTTAAGATGGCGGGCAATACTGACATCCTAATGCCTTTGACCCATTTCTCACCTCACACTTCCACAAGTGAAAAGTGATCTCGATCCAGTTTAGCTCACTGAAGAGCTAATCTTTCACTGGTTTTGACAGAGAAGACAGATGATATGTACAGAATCTACAGGTTCACTGATCGATTGTGTCAATTGTGTGGACCATAGTACAACGTTATGTCCGAAGGTCTGCAACCCTTTCCAGTATCATGCATTTTGAGTGAACAGCAATAGCTGGGATTTGAATTCCCTGCCTCTTGGTCCAGAAGTAGGGTCGTTAACCACTGTACGCCACATGCCACTTGAGCAGTTATCCTGAAGACGACCAGAGGTCTGGTTGAAAATTTGGGTAGTCAATTCTCTTGTGTATGTACCAACACACCTCTGATTTTACAACGATCTATACCATTTCTCCTTTAACACACCTGTTATCCTCCCTTTGTGATTTTAATAGTGGCATGAATGTATCTTGTTCACAATATTAGTAATGTAACAATGTTTGAGGAAACAAGCCAGCTGGCACCTACTGTTGGAGGAGACAATGGGCAAATGATATTGTAAGTCTCTAGCTTTCAGAATGATTCTCATAGAAACGTCAAAAAATCTTTTGTATTTCAAATTTGCAACATAACTTAAGGGTCCAAATTTGCCAAATTGAGGATTATGATTATCAAAAGCTCTAAACATTCGATTCTTGGCACAAAAAACAGACTTTTAAATCTGACATATTATATGATTTAAATGTTCAAAGGCTAGTAAAAGTTTAAAAGGCTTTTGATAGCATTTGAACCTTCTAACCATGTAAGGTTATGGGTTCCAGAATTATGACATTAAAATAATGACAAAAGTAATGATTTTCTATAATAGTGACATCTGAACATACAATTGTGTGGAATTTCCCACTATTTCTAACAGCTTTCCTTCCGTTACATCTCCTGTGATTAAACTCAAAGCTTTAATTACCGTTACAAAATACAATTTGATGACAAAAAAGTCATACAATGGATTTCCTATTTTGCCAAGTACATGCGTTGTATCTTGATTATTGCAAACATCAACAAATCACATACCATAATCATGTACCCTGACTTTTCCATCTAGCTTTCGATTTGCCATGCAACAATATTGACATAGGGGTATCGCGACTTATTTTGTCATTAATGTGGTGCCATTGATATTGATTTGGACTGAGGAGTCCCTACTCAATTTGTGGACCAGGAAATGAAAGACTTTTAATTCAGAAAGTTTACCGTAAAACAAAGTCAGAAGTATTATACTGTACAGTATAAGCAATGCTTGGGACACACGTTAAGTGGAGACAACCTTGTCAGCAGGTTATGAAATGAGATATAGGACTATATCAAATGTCTCTTTCTTGCGAGATATGGTTACCTGGCAAGAGGTGTTACATGGTTCTGTAGCAGATGCCTTAAAGGCATTTTGTAATTCCATGTCATCTCTTTATTCTCTATCAATATTATGGCAAAGTTGGACCCTTTCCTGCAAATCTGAAATAGCTTGAAAAGTTGACCATCATATGCACTGCTGGAACTAATAGACTATTATACACAGAATGACAGCTTCCAATTTCAGTTGCCCATGTTGAGTCCTAACCTGGAGATGTGAAGGCTAGATCCGCAGCACAGGGAGAGAGAGAACAGATTCCCAGAGAAAAGGACTGTTAAAGGCTGGTCTTTGGTTGTGGATTGCTGGTTCAAGCAGAGCGGAGACAAGACAGGAAATGTCTTGCTCCACCCTACTAGCCACAGCATGCCACTTCAGAAACACTACTAGTAACATTATTCATGGTACATGTACATGTATATGTCTCTAAGACTACATGTAAGGCCTTATCACTGTCTACTGCAGGTAGGCAAGACTTGACTTCAGTGATCATCCATTCATCACTTAACACAGAATCTGGACAAGTCAAAACTCAGTATTACAATCTTATTTCATTTCTATGCATATGTTATTAAGTCATCACATATACTAAATTTGATACCTGCAAGACCATGATAAGACCAATTCTTCTAATTGTTTGGTCCCAAAATCATAGATGAATGTTAGCAAATTTCTAGAAAACTAGAGGGCAAAAAGTAGTGTTTCTGAAATGTTTTTATCCACTGCAAAGCAACTGGCCACAATGATTATTCCACACAAAAAGGCGGTGGAATTTGGGAAAAGCTTAGTCAAAGTGGAAAATGAATGTTGTACTCAAAACACCCATGTTGTCTTAACATCGACAGGCTACTATGCTACCATTATCATACAAAATAATGGGAGCAGTTTCTGTCCTTTTCAATATTCAATGCTTTAAAATAATGGGAGCAGGAACAGACATGCTTTTTCTGTCACAATAAGGACTTTCCTAAGACAATTTTGGCAACTTAAATAAAGGTTTAATAATAAAGGCCCACAGTGAAAATGCTTTTGATACTTAAGATATCTTAAGTTTGTAGAAACAAGGAAACATTTCATTATCCATTTGAAGATGTAAAACACAAAAATACAGATTGTGTGGCCTCATGTAAATAACCATCTATCATTTTGGAAATGTTGTAGTGAGCATGCAGTACTAGTGCTTTTGGAATGCTGTATCTAGTACTTGAAAACTCAAACATTCTGTCCTTTTATGTCGTAACATGGGTCTTTCTTAGTTTGCATGTTATTAAACATTCCAGATATTACATTACTGAATACATTTCTACCATGCAAATATTATGCAATGACCAGTTGGCTGTGCAGTTTTTTTCTAAAACATGAGGGGGGGAATGTTGTAAGTGTAAGAAATGTTTATTTGAACCATGCATAACATTCTTCATATATTACCTCACAGGTTTGGGCCAAATCTCTTCATAAATTTCATGCTGAGAGAGTTACAACATTGCCAAGATGTGCATGTACAAATATACTAAAGCCAAAACATTAGTCTAAGAATGCTTTTATCAAATCCTAAATTGCATAAGAAATGTTTTGTATCATATATGAAATACCCAGTTGCTCATTCCAAGTTACACGCACTACTTAACTGTGTATAAACAAGTGTCAAATGACTGAAATCTGTACTTTTCCTTTCAGAGCATTAAGATTGAAAGTGCCACATGTGCCACTGTCACCATTCATGCGCAGTTGTACAAGTTGTTCTACTCACAGGGTCGATGAGGAACCTCCGGAACATGTTGTCATACTCTTCCTGATCCACTCCACGAAGGTACTGTTGCTGTGCACTCATTTTGAAAAGAGGCTGAAAAATTCCCTTGTTATCAAAACATTGAATCAGATATTGAAAAAAAAATCCCCTTTCATGAGTTGGTGTGCCTAAACACCATAATTTGCAACAATGAAAACCAACCACAACCAGTTGTAATGTGACACTCTGGGTACATTGTCTCAGCGATTATGAATAGAAAACATGGAGTAAGTCTTAAATATTTACCATTTTTTTCAAGCTATTCCACTTGAAGGACATTTCTGGCTCCAGTCCAGACAGTATCTTTTATGCGAATATCCAGTTCACCCCACAAAATATAGTTCCTTGTGCAGCATGTACTAATTCAGCAAACATGTTTCCATTGGTGTCCACTACATTGTCAGTTTCAGTGCTCAACAAGCCTTCTTCACCGGTAAGTGTATGTTGTGCGAGTACATTTGATATGTATATATATATGTTCATGTGTAAAGATAAGAGAGCCACTAGAAAGGTGAAGCAGCCTGTCAGAATGTCAACAGGACTGTATGAAGACGCAAGGGGGCTTGTGGAAGGGACCCTCATCTGTCGTAACGACGGGAGAACCAAGGAGTGTTTATGTGTAGTGTGTCTGTATGTGTGTAATACTATGTGTAGTGTGTCTATATGTGTGTTTGTGTAGTGTGTGCGACAGGTCGAGGGCAAAAAGACTACAGGCTAACATCATTCTACACTGCTTTTTGCAACTGCTTGCTACATGTAACATTATACACTTGTATATGGCATACAATTTCAATTCAATTTCAATTTATTTATTCAAACAGAGTATATCTCAGATCTACAGATCTGCTTTTCAGATATCCCTTGGCACAGACATTTAAGAAATACAATCAGGGTAAGAAAAACACAAGTGATACATGGCGTCACGCACCTGATATCCTCCCATTGCGATTTCAATAGTGGCGTCTATCGGGTGGTTGGGCAGCCCTGCTGTGTTGACAAGCGACATGAAGAGCAGGGGGAACCAGATGATGATGATCAGCAAAAACACAAGCAGTCCACCAGCACCATACTTCACCATGGCTTTCTTTTTCACACCCCTTGGGATGGGGTATCTCTGGAACAGAACGTTTTATTCCACAGGTTGCAATTTCAATGATTTTCTTGGCAAAGTAGGTCTATGTGAAGAAGTAGCTGTCTACAAGCTCAATGCAAAATAGCAGCTTGACAAAATCAGACAGTGTGTGACTGTCTGATTAAAAAAAAGTAAGATTAGAAATTAATGGGGGCCAGTCTATTCAGCCCCAACAGTCAAGCATTACAATGTCTGAACTGATTACAAATTCATTTGAAGATTGTTAAATGGGCAAGCATGATCTGATTCGAATCTCTATTTCCAAAGTAAGAGATTATTTTATTCTTAATTTGTATATGATGATAATTTTTGTATGTTTTACTAAAATACTACATTTTGGCATCCTATTTGTCTTTCACAGCAACATTGCTGAATAGTGGACAAAAATAGAACATTGACGTTTTTGGACATCAAAATCTTAATTAACAAAGAACAGAATTTAGGGAGTGGGTTATTGGTTCTGATGATGATGATGATGATGGCTTCTATTTCTCAACTACAATTCACTTAACCGTTTACCCACCCACTTAATCTCTACATATTGCTGGGATCCCCAAATCAGACAATGATGAGTTTCTCTTAAATTGAAAGTATGGATATGGAACTTTGGGTGCTAGATCTAGTTCTTACCTCTTTTACTTGGGCTCAAACAAAATGAGAGAACAATGGGGGACTAGCAGGGTACAAGAATGGCCCGGGCCTGTAGAAACCATCAAATTTTACCAAAGTTGCCATGTGACTGTCGGAAGCTGCATGGGAGGCCACACTTTTTCGGTACAGCTGTTCCGAAAGTATAGAGAGCTTTTATGTGCAACAATCCCATGTCATCATCATCCGGTTGTGAAGGTGTCACGGATGTTCAACCATATTAGGACACAATGAATTCATCTAATATCAGTGGGATAGATTAATTCAGCCCTTGGTACATTTGATTAGAGTTATGTCCCTTCAGGTGATAGAGAAAAAAAGCTGGATCATTCAAGAAAGCATCAACTAAAGGCTAACTCCAGTAACATGTACAGACCTTTTCTGCCTCTCTCATGCATTTCAGACAGAAGATGTTTGCATAGATGTCCTCCATCTGCAGCCAGCTGGACAACCCCAGTGTCGTGTCTGTCCACACCCAGTCCATCACATACCGTAGTTCCACTAGAAATGGAACAACTTGGAAACTAGGTAGAAATGTACAAGAAACATTAGACCAGAATGTTGCTTACTTTTGGGCAACATTCAAGCATGTAGTTAGTAGTAGTTACTGTAGTAGTATCCAGTATTAGATTATACTGCTGCGGGTTTCCCTGACGCAGGGGTAGGCAGCAGTAGGCCAGTCTTCATACAACGCCTCCAAGCGGCTCTGTCCAGCGGGTCCACGTTGGTGAGGCCGCACAACAGATAACATGTCTCTATAAAGCTGGTAGAAACAATCATTTAACTACATGTTCATAAATGTGAAGAGAAATTTTTTACTGACCCTCTGTGTACCAAATCAACATTGGCACAACTGTTAGACAGTGATGTATCGAGCACAGTGCTGCTCAAGCTTTCTGTGCCTTAGACCCCATAAAAATATTTTTAAAATTTGAAGACGTTAAACCAGATCGTGAGTGTGAGTGTGTGAAGATCTTAACATGTCATCCAGTGGTTGTCATGAGAGAATCAGATTAACTGCTACATTAAGAGAGTTACGTGATCATATTATCTTAAGTATGAGGTTAATGTAAATCTGATGTGCAAACTCCTGGGCTTACCCTTGGAACAGCAAAAGGTTAATGTAGTTGTACTTTTTGGTAAGAAAGTTTCCTAGAATTCTGGTGGGGTAACCAGAGCGGATCTGGTAAGCAGATAGTCCAAAGTAAACACACTTGGTGAAGTACCACAGTTGAGCTGGGGAATTCTCCACAAAGGGCCTGGATGTAAAAAAAGGTAAAACAGTCATCCTGGAAAAGGAACCTGTTACAACAATTAGTCAATCAGCCTGGGTCAAATACCCTGTTGCCCAGTTGCACCGTGCAACCATACACAGTGTGCCACAACTACATACATTGTAGTTTCAAGCTCAGGTAGCACAGACTGTCATGCAAGCTGTGAGCACCAATTAAGGAACAATCTAAATCAATGTTGCAAGACCTGATTGGGCTCAGCCTGAAGAAAGTTATTTCAAACCCTGTAAACACAATGTTCATGTTGGACTTCTTTAATCCCATAGACTTATATGCAAAGTTACTGTTACAGTTACATGTATATTGCTGCCATTCAGAATTGTAGCAAAAACCCCTATCAGTGGAACTATCTTTTAGAATTCAATGATCAAAACTAGTGACCTCAAGTTTTTAGGTTTAGAAGTTGAATAAAACCTATCATTCTTTCAACAGTTTCTTGACCCCATTCATTTGCTAAAATATAAATCTTCCTGTTGTTCAATGCTGACAATACATACCCAGTAATAGTCCTAGTAAATCTCCTGTTTCCACCAAGTCACAGATTCTGTCTGCCTTAATCCCTTTGTGTTTTAAACACTCAGAGTGACTGTACGGCCCCCCTGAGACAGACAATGGCAGGAGCCAGAATGTTTGCCCCAGTGTGGCAGCTTTCAGCTTCATTTTCGCCAGATTAACTGACCTTACAAAAGCAGCAATAATGGAATCCCCATCATTTACCACTATAGAATTATCCCGGTAGCATTTTCTCATTAATCATGCAAATTATATCTTCATTTGCATAATTGGTATCTATCAAATATTCCTCTCTTTGTGAGTTACATATGTCACATGTTTCAGAGTCTTTTCATGGAATACAGCAGACTTAATATATACTTTCCGCATTCAGTAACCCAAATTAGATTATGATTTGAATAATTAGCATATGATTATGTAAATCACCAATTAAAGGCATCCAGAGCATTTTACGAGGCTTGAAACTTGAATAAAAAAAACTCCGATTTCTAATCATTCCTACACATAGTAAGTTTCAATAACACTATACCATTACATGTCGACATTAAAGGAGCAAAGATACAATGTTGTTGTGTGGTGAGAACTGATAGAAAACCCAAGCCCTAATAGACTGATCCTGACTGTCCATCACAATTAGCGGTTCGGCCAATGAGAGAGCGACTGCATGTCCGTTAAATATTTGCATCTTTATGTCTTAATTTTGCATTTCTACGTTTTGAAGGTATCGGTCTATTTACACTAGGCGCGTGAAACTAAAAGATCATTATGTAGTTTATCTTTGTGTCGCTTTTGAGCACTTTTGATGAGAAATTCACACGCATATGTGCTAAACAGTGGCATTAAATGTCAATTTCATATAGATTACAGCAACTATAATATTTCCTGTTTTCAAGCCTCATAAAATGCTCTGTGTGCCTTTAAGCTATCTACACACCAAAAATCATGACAGTCCATCAGCACCTTCTTGAGTTATTCTCTTTCAAACTCTGACACAAAACCGGCCCTTGTGTTTCCTAAAAAGCTGCTAGGGCGGCCAAACCTACATGACTTACATGACTGTAATCTCCCTCCATAGACCTACCTACCACTAAAAAATCAGGACCATAACATGTCCAGAACACAAGATATCAAAACTGGGAGTTCCACTGTAGTACAGACATACATGTACCAAATATGAAGACAATCCACCCAGCCATTCTCGAGTTATCATGTTCACACTGTGACACACAGACACACACAGAAACGGTCCCCAGAAAGTGCGAAATGGACGAAATGGAACGACTTAAGCAATGGGAGGTCAGTCTGGAATTAAACTGGAAGTCCGGAATTAAACTGGAGGGTGTTACATTGGTGAAGTTCCCTGGGGACCACACAGAAACATGCCCCCTAAATTACATTAACATTCTTGGGGAAGGTCTTATTGAAATGCAAACTCTCACCTGTCTGTAAAACCAGGAAGAACAAAGAACATCCAGAGGTGAACACCTATGACAAGAACAATCTGGAAGATGAATTTTCCTGGCACATTTTTCCTCAGGTAAAGGGCCCTGTCTACCACAATCATGGCAAACTGGATCAGAAGCATCACCAAAAAGGGCAGAGGAACCTGTGGAGGTTGATAAAGTGTGATTCATGGTCAGTGAAGTTGGAAAGAAAAGCAGAGCAATTGCTCATCATAACAGTTACATTGTATGATTATGTACATGCATGTGTACTTTGAGTGATAGCCCCTCCCCAATCCTATAGAACATGATGTATACAGATCTGGACAGTAATTTCCTCCAGCCTCCAGCCTTCTCTGTCAATGGATCTTCTAAAATTTCGAAATCAGAAGACCGAGAAAAGCCGTATGAAATTCTTGTCCAGACCTACATACGTTTTCTACCTAAAGTTGCACCCCAACAGTCATCTATATTTATAACATTATACATGTAGTATACATATAACGTTACATATACAAGTCATATACATAAATACACATACATACATGCATAAATACACATACATGTATATAGGAATGTACATAGTAGTCATTACATGCAAAGGACATACTTATCAAACTTTCCCCACAAACACACCACTGTGTCATGTCAGAGTTTATCTGTTATGCAGGTCAGAGCTAAGATTATGACCAATGTTTACAATGTTGCCTTGTAAGACTACATGTACAACCATATCATATCATAACACTTTACAGTTGACCATATTGCTTATAATTTTCATCAGTACATGTTAACTCAGTTCATGTAAACTGCATTTCTTTTTACTCAATGATCACCATGTGACAAAACCCGAAGGTCACTTCAAGGTGTGACGTAAAGGCCACTTCGAGGTTACAGGTTACATAATTACATAACTGTAACAGCGACTTTTCTCCCTTGGTAAGAAACATCGTAAGACTAGCTCAACTGCTCAATAACAGTGAGGACTAATTGACCCAATAGGAGAAGCAGGGGTTGAAGCTGTCTGGCAGTCTAGTAATATTCTTTTTTGTAAGGTGCAGAATGGCTCTACCTGATTCTCAGAGATGGATGACATCACGTCTGCTCCAGCAGAATGTTTCTAGAAAAAGTCATTCAAACAACAGTAACAGTTACTGTTACACAAGATAAGCCAGACATGCCTTTGATAGAATCAACAGTAAACATAATGGCCATGCTGATAGCCAAAGGGAAAAGAAAAGAATGGTAACGTTGGGTAACATAAATTTGGGATTTTTCTGATAATGGTTGACTGAAATCAATCTAGCAGAACAATAAACCATCCTTTTTTTCTATTATTCTGTCAGTATCATGTACTATCTTTGCACTAATTATATATATGGTAGATTTTGTCTCTAGTCGTGCTGACACCATAATATTTCAACTTGAAACTACCGTCCGCCGCACGCACAATGACGGTGCTGTCGGACAGGGGTGAACATTAATTCGGGAGAGAAGATTCGTCTTGAATATCTTACCGCTAATTACATTTTATACAGCAGCTATTCGTTCCATCCTTGGCTTGAGGAGAGTGCTATGGATATAGACGTGTCCAAGTAAAAAAAATACACGAAAAAACGGCCGTACCGCAAACATCAGGCCTCTGGGAACAACCCGTGTGTTGAGTCGGTAGAACGTCACTCAAAGTCAACCCCCACCGTCATGGAAATTTGTACATTATTTATCGGGACGTTAGCTGGATGCCGTAGAAATGGTAATACTACTATGTCCATGTGTTTCTGCTTGTGCTAAGAGCAAACTTTGAGGAAAATATCGCCATCAGTCCACTATCACACACAACATTTAGACAAAAAAGTGTTCCTCGCAAACGTTTGTCGTCTGCCGAATAGCATTGCATTTCTAGCGGTATTACTGATGTTGCATCCAGCACATATCCCTAAATACCCCGTTTTCGAAAAATCCCGAATTTAAGTACCCCACGAATTTATGTTACCCAACGTTACATATACAAAGCAATATAATGGTATAGACAAAGCAATATAATGTTGTTATGACACCATGAAGTTCCTGGCAGAAATCAGAGAAAAATGATTTAATTCACAAAACTTTCATGAAAAAAAGCCTGAATCAATTTCATTGAAAGAGCTGCCAGATGTCACGAGGGACTTATGATTTCCAGGCATCATATTTGGTTGTTTTACACTTTATGTAACTCCATGAAGATAAGATTTTTCATAAACGCTTCGCATGATAACAATAAAAGAAAGATGTCAAATAGAATTTGGCCGTTCCTTGAATGTGGACATACATGTAACGTTACATGATGTAGAATCAAATTCAACTTTAAAATATGACATGCCCATTCAACGACTCACCAATTAAAACTATAGCAAACCCAATCTACTCATGTAAAAAAAGGTAAAGCCCATCATCTTCTGCAGTAATTTTGTTTGTTTATTGTTAGACTTTACAGTAAGAGCTACATGTACCAAAAAGCATTAATTTTGCTCTATCAAATGATTTGAAAAACTATAACCGTAACAAAAAGTTCTCACCCCAAATGCCCAGTATCCAAAGATCACGATGATAAAGTTTATGAAGTCACAGAGGAAAATCAGCACGTATACATCAGTCACTGCACTGTACTTGGGATGAAGCAGCCGATAGTAGAACAGGAAGACTGGGTTGAAGAACTTTCTTGTCCTGTATGAGGAAGACAGAATATTGAGCCCACTCTTTACATTTCCCTGCCACTGCCATCCCCAGGGCTGGAATTACTTTTTAAAGCCAGGTAAGTCAAAAGCTAGGTTGCCACAGTCCCAAGTCTCTAAATTAATTTCAGACCATGACCATATTATTCAGTCTAACAATCTTTACTGACACACTACAAAAGGGCAGTGACCTCTGTAAGGTCTACTACATCTATACATAAAAACAAGTGATTAACTTATGAATATGAATATATCAACAAATTGTGTTTAACATATCATCTACACTACTGGTTCTAAGGTCTAAACAGTCTTTGACCTGTTTACCTATTTGTAAATATACACACTGAATCAAGGTCAACTAAAGTTGTCTGTTTTGCATTTCGTGTGCAGTATGGTTGGTTTGGGAGAAGATGGAAAAAACTGACCCTAAAAACATAACAAAATATACATAAGTACTACTTACTTTTCTGTGAGCTCTATTATCTGCTCTCGAGTGACAAGCTTTAATTTCCTTTTATTCTGCTCTTGTTGACTCTCCTCATCTCGTTCTTCATTGTTACCTTTGTCATCAGAGAAACTCTCTAGACAGTAAAGACAATCAAAGTCAATGCAAGGAATTAGCCCTCAAATTTTTAAAGGTTGGACTAACTTAAAAATCCCATTTTCTGCTCAAGCATGTTCTATGATATTCCCTTCAAGACAAGAGACCCTGATATATTAAAGAAAATGAACAATTTATCAGACTCATTTATCATGATCCCATTGATCTAAAAGCTCCTCCTTCAACATATACTTACTTAAAATTTGAATTAACCGTTCATTTCATGTGAGAAAAGGAAAGGCCCTGGGCAGGCTATAAGTACATGACATGTATGTTACCTGTGACACAGTCTAGAGTAACAGGCCAATATTACTATTATAACAATCTGTAATAAAAGAAAAATGCCTTACCAACAGAGGCTTTTCTGGTAATAACAAATGACGATGTCTCAGTCAGGTCTGGGGGTGACTTGTCCGCTTCTTTGTCGTCTTTCTCACATCCTGTTCCACAGTCAGTAGCAGTAGTAGACTCAGCTGCCCTGCCGTCTGCTGTGGGAGTCTCTGGGACCGACTCAGTAGACAGTATGTCAACAGGCTTGACAGAAAAGTCTTCTCTCTGCGTCTCTTCGTAGTCTGGTGGTGCTGAAAACGTGTCCGAGCCATCCTTCTTGCCTTCTGTAGAGATGGTCTCCCCTGATGAGTCCATACCTTTGGAGCCAGGTTTGCCACTATCCTCTTCCTCACTTGGTAGCATGACCAACTCAGCCTGATCATAGTTTGCAAACATTCTATTACTATTACAGTAAACTAGATCTATCACTATTACTAGGTCACTAACTGGCAACAATACTATAATTGGAATTTCTGATTACATGATTCATGACTGTTTTGCTTTTTTTTTAATTCACTAACCCATGCCTCATTATAGTACCTGTGCCCATTGCTAGGTGACCAAGTTCCAATGATTAAGTAAAGACTGACCACCACTGACACACAATCATCATTATCTATCTTCTTTGTGAAAAAATCATGGTAGATAACCTTGTCTACATCAGGTTCCTTCTTTTCTGGTTGGTCGTTTTGTAGACCCAGCTTCTCCTCGAGGTCCTCTCTATCCTCCTCCATCTCCATCTCATCATCAAACTCTGTATCCTTCCAGAGGCCATGTGCCTACATGTGAACATGGTATGCATATCATGACACAAACAGTCCAGAGTCCCTGAAACTTTATCGCACATGCCAGTCCCAGGGACAGGATAAGGATGTCATTTGCATAAATTATATCAGTTGATCATGTGCTCTACCCAAATGACAAAAGTCGTTCAACTATGAAAGCCTTAAGTTGGCAAAGAAGGCAATTGTAGCATTTCCTAATGGGGGCCTCAAATCTCCATGAAATATCATGCAAATCAGGCCAACATTTGCATAATTGATATTCAACTACGTTCACTGTCACATAACTTCCAAATGTGACAAGTAGGAAATTCGAGTTATTTACAAATATAAAATTTAAGTATTTTCTCATTAATTATGCAAAGTAGATATTCATTTCCATAACTTATATCCATCAATGTCCATTTATTACTCAGTTACATATGTTGCATTTCTGAACTGTCGTACCATTGAACGGAGTGGGTTTATAAAATACCCCCATTAATCATGCAAATTAGATTCTGATTTGCATTATCACCATTTCATCATATCAAGTAACATTTAAGCTATCCACATAATAAAAACAAGTATACAGGTTTGGTTGTATTTCCCTCTGTGGTCTGACCAGCTGTCGGGGTCCCTGGGGAATATTTGACCCAGTTTCGAAACCAACAGGTGACACCTGTCACTACATGCCTAGAATGGAAATATAGATAATCCTCATTACTGATCCAAATTCAGTCCAAATTTGCATAATTTGTATATCATTGTGTACATCTTTGTCTAAGCTACCCGCATATTAAATAACACGAAAATCTGTCGTTCCTTTCTTCAGTTATTCTCCTTAGAAGATTTTGACAAAAACGTCAATGCAGTTCCAGTGTCACATAACAGAGGGCCCAAAATCGACCTTGACCTTTGCTCTCCAAACACCTACCCAAATACCAAATATCATTACAATCCATCCAGGTGTTCTTGAGTTATGCTGACTTTAAGCATCCAGACACATACACACACGCAAACACACACACAAACACACTCAAAACAATATATCCATGAAAAAAAAAAATCATTTTTCACGAAGATGATTATGTAAATGAAGTCCTACTTTGCATGATTTATGTCCAATAATGTCCACATTTTCTTAACTTCCAAATGCCACAAGAAGGTAATCCCCAATGTTTACCACTATGGAATTATAGTATTTTCTCATTATTCAAGCAAATTAGGCATTCAATTGCATAATTGATATCTATCAAATTGATATTCCTCTCTTTCTCAGTTACACTTCATGCGTTTTAGAGAACTATAATGCAGCAGATTTCCTACTCTCCCTTCCAAGAGGTATCTACGACTAAAAAATCATGACCATAGCAAATTGACAATGTGACGAGATATCAAAATCGGAAGTTCCGCTGCAGTACCATAGAAAGTTGCCAGGGGAACCAGAATCTCATCATTTCAAGGTCTTGCCAGGACCCACCAACGTACCAAATAGGAAGGCAATCAATCTAGGCATTCTCGAGTTATCGTGTGCACAGACACCAGAACGCTAATGAAAACATAACGTTAACCTTCTTGGCGATGGTAATAATTCATCCCACTTTTCGAGAACCGACATATTAAATTGGTGTGGCTTTAGGACGTACAATATTTTGTAGATTTACTTCTGCCCTACCATTGTGATTCTTGAAAAAAATAGTTACCCAGTAACTTTACCTTCAGAATAGATCGATGGAAGAAAAGCGCAAGAAGCAGCGCCAGGTCCACCACAACGAAGGAGTCCTTCTTCTCAATGCCCAGGATGCGTGGGGGCCAGAATGGGTCATCGTTGATCTCGAGGACCTTGTTGTTCCATGGGAAGAAGTCAAACTGGAACAAGTACTTGATAACAATCATCACCTGGAGGAAAGAAAATGACTTATTAATATTCACCATGTTGTTCATGGTCAATGGCCATCATATTGCCCTGTACGAACTTGTTATTTGAGATGGCATTACTCTTTCAACACCCCTTGCTTAACCAGTACACAGATGCTGCCCGTCAATTGCTTGTTGTTTTGACCAAGGTCAAAATCAACAAACTTGATAATGCATCCTGAAAGCTAATGATGTCCATTTCTAGCCAAGGGAAAATGAGTATGGCTGTGGTGCTGAATCTTTATCTGCTATATGGCCTCCATCGGTCAGTATTGACCATGGTAAAATCCTAATTATCTGCTGCCCTGACATATACTAGTATGATGTTACTCCTAAGTCCATTTTCATATCTAGTGATTTACTAAAATCTCTATACGATAACTTTGTTTGAGTTAAATCTGATCTTTAAGACTAACAGTGTTTTTTTGGATCATGTATGTTATTCATTTTCATTATGGCTTTATCTTGCACAAGAAAAAGGCCAACTTTATTTGCATGTTTTACCTCAGAATAGATGATTGTAGTCATCCAGAACCTCTTGCTGGGCCTGGGAACAGACAACATGGCCCATAGGAACACCAGCATGGGCAGTGGCATGGCCAGCAGGCTGGCTGACTTAATTGTACTCATGATGATCAGGAAGTAACACAGCATCTCTGATCGAGAAATAGCAGCGTACCAAATGGCGAAGCAGAGTTTAAGAAGTCGTGGCTGCTTCTTGCTGAAATGCTCTGCCTCTCTGATCTCCTTCTCATATTCATCTTCCTCACTGAGAAGAAAGTTTGGAGGGAAAGAAGACCACGTTTAACTGACATGTTATTCCTACGTTAGGTATGTGTGCAGGTGACAAGGTGAGGTACTGCAGTGAACTTCCACTTTTGTAAAGTTATCTTCAGAATCTCCAGACTCTGTTTCTGAACATGCTATAGTCTCTTGAGTCTGGAGTGGTAGATAGCTTTTGGAGTCAGGAAGTGGTGCATTTGGTTGGAATATGTGGAAGATACTTAGATACTGTGTGCACCAAAATGCAGACTTTGTTTTCATGTTGATATTCCAATCTAGTATACCAGCTGTTTTAAATGTGAGAACCAGGAAGTTAAATTGGTATGGCCTTAGGAGGAGATGCAAATAATTATATGCAAATTACAACTTCATTTACAAGTAATCTACATGTAGGGAAAGTAGTACATAAAATTGACACTTGGCACAGAAACAGACACTCTCTCTCTTATCAACTGAGAATTGAATCACCTTTCTGGTGTGAGTGGTATCTGCACCATACAGATGTCCTGTTGGAAGGACTTCTTGTCCTCATCACTGCCATCTTTCTCAGTTCTGGTGGGGGCCCATGAAGGAGGTAAGGGGACAGGGCGAGATGGAGGGGGCGTTGGTCGTCTAGGGATCCCACCTGGTTGAATTATCAATATCTGGGGAATGTCCATGACAGGTCCATCATCACCAGAGTCACTGTGAAAGGGATGAGGTGATTTATTATTATAACGCTGCAGCAAATGCCCCATGTGTACATTCCCAGAACAGCTATGATTCTTGTAAGTGGACTGGAAGGGTTTCAGAGCAGTCTAAGTAAAGAGGTGATATTCAAATTCATTCTGTCAATAAAGTATCTCTAAGATCTTCTGCTTATGATTTGTACTGCCATTACAATGCAGGCATCTATTCTACACTCCTTGACTGTTAAGTGCACAAATAAGCATGAACAGTGTTAAGTCAGAAATAACTTTGATGTACATGTACCTGAGGGCATCATCTCCTGTTTTCCTCCCAGCCAGTTTGATTGCAGTTTCATAGCCCTGGTACACATCTACCATGTCCTCCACAGATGCTGATGCTGGTGGGATGTCTCGTACTCCTTTGAATGGACCATCAGACATTTCCGACACAACACTATCCTTCTCATCAGCCTCCTCTTGAGCTGGGGTCTGCCTGTCTTCATCCGCTTCCTCCTGACGCTCAACCTTTGTCAATGCTTCAGGAGTCTCTTCTGACAGAAGAATGATATTCATCATTCCAAGATTATTCCCAGGCAGATGCATTCATGTGGAGAGGCATTCTTGTCAATATGTATTTTGAAATTCCTAACAAAATAGATTTCATTGATTGGTAACAGGCTAAATTGATTAATTTTATGAACTGGTGAGAGTGTATTTAAGTAAAAACAACAAGTGCCCTAGTGTATTAAGGAGATTCTGTAACATATTACAGTGTAAATGCAATTTAACTTTGTTTGTTTTTTATTTGCGGTAGGGAGAAAATGGACAGCTCACATTGGTTTTAATTAGTTCGCGTTTGAAACAATACTAAGATGCAGTCATAGATGGGCAAAAAGTTTTGCAGTGATTTTAAGAGTGCGCTGAAGAGTTCACCGCAAAAAACGTGAACATTAAACCATCGCAAACATTTCTGCATTTACAGTACTAGTATACTGGCTTAAGTTCATATCAGCTGAAGATTTTGTCATTATACATCCAAGTGACCTCATCTTTCATCTTTTATGTAAGATCCAAATTGCAACAAAGCTATTACCATATCTGTTACTGTAACTATTAAATATTCATGAATATTCATAAATGTTCATGATTATGTATAAACATACATTAACATTCATGAATATTTGTGAACATTCACGAATATTCATGAACATTCATGATTGCATATGTATTAACATTCATGAACATTCATGAACATTTATGAATATTAATAAACATTCATAAATATACATAAACATGAACTCATGAACCTTAATATACATCCATGAACATTTATAAACATTCATGAACTTTCATGAATATTCATGAACATTTATAAACATTCATGAATATTCATAAACTTTCGTGAATATGTATAAACATTCATCAACATTCATGAACATTTAAAAACATTCATGAATATGTATAAACATTCATGAACATTCATGAACATTCATGAACATTCATGAACATTTATAAAAATTCATGAATATGTCTTAACATTAATGAACATTAATGAACATCCATAAACATTCACGAATATTCATCAACATTCACGAACATTCATAAACATTTATGAATACTCATAAACATTCACGACTATTCATGACTATTCATGAACATTCTTGTATATCTATAAACATTTCTGAATATTAATAAACATTTATGAATGTATAAACATTAATGAATAGATATTAATGAATATTCATATATATAAACATTTAAGAATATCATCTTATAAACGTGTATATACTATGAATATTTATAAACATCTATAAATTTTCATAAACATGATAGATATTTATAAACATTTATAAATATTTATAGATATTAATAAACATCTATTAATATTTATAAATCAATTTGTACATTAATAAACATGATGAAATATACAAATAATTCATTTATATGTATAAATTGACAAATTCAAAATATCCATCAATTGACAATTTCCTCCAAAACTCTTCATATATCAATGAGGTGAACACAATTTTGAGATGGTTCAATTGAAGATGTACGTACAGTTCACCAGATATATAATAAGTTGAAGACAATTCCAAGCTGGTTCAATTGAAGAAGTCAATGTAAGTTAAGAAGTCAATTGTTGTTTGAGTATAGGAGATAATGTTGTCTCGTTGGGGAAGTCCATACATGTAGCTCATTTTTAAACAAACCTTTGCCCCCAAAACGATCTTTTCCCATATGAGTTATCAAAAATCTTGAGATTTTTGTCTTAACTATTGAAAGGTACAAAAAAATCTTGACGTTTTTTGGCGACGCCTCAGGGGCGAGCCTAATGGTATATATATTGCAAGAATTCTAGGAATTGCACAGGAATGTGTCTACAGGAATGTAGCACCAAAACTCAAGAATGCCTGGATGGATTGTCTTCATATTTAGTAGGTGGCATGGAGACCTCGAAATTATTGGATTTAGGGCCTCCTAGCAATTAGCCATGGTACTGCAGGGGAACTTTCGTGAAGACAAACTTTTATTCATTGGACAACTTGTGGTATTTGGGTAGAGAAGGTGATCATCTGATTTAATTTGGGGTAAAAAACGATAACACTACTAGTAGAGATCACTGTCGCTATGGAAACGTTTTTCTACGTTGCCAATGTCGATTTTGAAAAAATCTTGAAATAAAAAAATATCTTGAAATTTCTTTCGAGATTTGTTTCATTTTCAATGAAGCATGAAGAGTCTCACTGGGGGGTATCATGATTCACTGTGTAACATAGAACCTTTCCATAAAATATCTGACACATACTATAGGTATAAATTGTAAAAGTCTAGAAGCAATAGTCCAAACCTAAATGCTCGAGTCCAAATGTAATATGCTTGCTGTTAACAATAAACAGTCTAGTCGAATGAATGTAGGATCGTTGACATTTATGTACATGTATACTGTAAATGTAGAAATGTTTGCAGTGGTTTTATGTTTGCGGTTTTCGCAATAAGCTCTTCTCCGTGAACTTCAAACCACTGCAAAATTTTTGGCCTTCCTACCCCCTTGTCTACTATTATCACGAACACAAACTAAAAACCAACGCGAACACTCCCACCCCACCGCAAAATCAAAACCACACTAATATAACTTAAATGCATTTTACAGTATTGTCCGAGATTTTTGGTCACCGACAGGAGGCTGGTGTGCCAATGTTCAGTGTGTTTTATCCACTACAGCAGATATTGGTGAGAAAATTCCTGTGCTTGTAGTGCAGCAAGTTTTTTGCCACTATCATCGTACTAATGCAATGACATTGTGTCATATTTGTCATGTCTGATGAACAGACTGTCACACATTGTAAAAAGTCAAACTTTTACCTTCCGATACTTTTCCACTTTCAGGTGCTGCCTTGACACCATCTGGCTGCTCCTTACTGACATATGGGATAGCTGTACCATTTGATTGGTTTTTACTGACATCTGGAATAGCTGTACCGCTCACAGCAGGTGCTTCAGCTGTGTCATTCAGTGGAGGTGTTTCATCCTCTATGAATATGTCATCCAGGTCTGCAGGACTCTGATGACCCTTGTCAGACAGGTTCTCCTCTGAGATGCTGCCAGCCCCTGACAGGTCCTGCTTCTCTTCTTGGTCCCATGTTTCCGTTGTTGCCTTAAAAGCCAGTGGCATAAGGCCAACCTAGAAAATCAGCAGTACAATACTATACAGGTTGCAGCTTTATGGAGACAGAACATGACATGACGCACAAACATACATGCACGTAAACACACTCAAAACAACATCTCCATGAAAAAAATCTCAATTTTTCATGGAGATAATTATATAATATAGCTAAGGCTGCCCATTGATATTTCAGGTCACCACAGTTCCAAGGCCATTGATTTCTGCATATCATCTATTTCAACTGGTTAAGAGCGAAAAAGATTATCTAAACTAATATAGAGCAAAACAAGCCCTCAATAAGAATATAACGTTACATCAGCTGCAACCTATCATGGGAATGACAGCTGCCCAGCTATTCCTAGTTTTCAAGTGGGGTAATCTTATGCAGCATTAGCACTAGTCATTATTCTGCCATAATCAAGGAAGTTAAGAGAAACAACCAGAGTTGTTTAATAATGTGAAAATGGGATTTTGTCAAATATCACACTAAAATTAGTAAACTTTAAGACAGAATCTAGCATGAGTAAAATTGACCAATATGCTGATTCGGTGGTGGGGGAAACTAGTAAGCAACATTGCACAGCGGACAAACAGCACTGGTGGATTGTGATGAATTTGGCAAATCATTGAAGAAAGGAAAACCCAGGAAATTTGAAACAAACAAAAAAAGAATGTGGCACATTGCGGATCTGCTATAATATTGATGTTACTCATTGCTGCACACAGCAGTAGGCAGTTTATTTGCACATTGCCTGCAGTCTTCAGCCCCAGGATAGGTACTTAAGTGCACTACAGTTGTTCATAAATTGCACAAAATAAAACACCCCAGTTTGGTTGCCCGGCATAACTGGGAAACTTGGTATTTTGTGCATGTAACAAAGATATTAACTTTATGGTGTATGTAGCATAGTAACAGTACTACTGGGTCATGTACCTGATGAGGTACATGATAATAATAACTTTATTGCACAACAATTGTACAAGGTACAAAGTATGGCATCCACTGGTACATAGATTATTAGTTCTATTAGGCATATAAACATGGTCAAAGGGGAAGTGGAAAAATGCAGAAAGTGTATGACGTGTGAACAAAACATACAATCATAGAATTTCAAATGATAAGTTGGATCCTGGCCAGTCATGACCAAAGGTGTTTTGATAGATTCAACAAAAATTCTTTGCCTGAGTTACATGATAAATGTGAGGAAATAGTGGGTAATATACAATGTACATCAAAGTCTGCAAGCAACACTATAAGGCATAACTGGCAGAAACCGAATTTGCCTTCAGTACCAGATATACATGACATTGTGAGTTTGGTCATACAAAAAAATGAAAGAGAAAACATACCAGTGCAGCTCCCTTGACAAAGCGAGGCAAAAGGACAGAGACAGAGAAAAGGGTAATTGAGAAGAGTGCAAGCATACAAACCAAAGGGAACTGTACTTGAGTGATCTTGGATACAGAGAGGTGTCAGATGGAAGGCAGGCCACAGTTTCAGGACATGGAGGCAGGGAAGACTATAGGAAAGATAATCTGTTAGTAGTCATACAATACAAGGTTAGAGCTGGGGGAGGCAACCTGCAGGAAGGGATACTGTATTTGTTTTTATGCATGAAGGGTTTGCATATATCTGCTGTAATATGTATGTGTAGGTGTGACTAACAAAACAATTATAATAGATACTACCAGGTATTAAAAACTCCAGGACCATGTGGCTACACAAACATTGCCTTAGTGTGCTACACAAACAGTTTTTCAAAGTTGAACTGCTGCTGCATGCGATTTGGCGCTTATTTCCTTATGTTATCATTTTGTTATGATTTTCTTTCGCTTAGACAAGTTTATATCTTGAGCACTCTCTTCAAGCCAAGGAAGGAATGACAGCTGCTGTATAAAAGGTAGTTAGTGGCACGATAATCATGACAAACCCGGCCAAGAGCATGCATGTATAACAAAAGTGACAATGGTGATCTATGATATTGACACAAAACAGAGAAAGGATGCTTTCATTACTGTTTTGTCAGATTGGTTTCAATTAACTCTAATGGCAACAAGATTGGCAACATAAAAAGATGTTGCCATGGCGACGGTGGTCTCTGTTAACGTTTTCGTTTTTAACCCAAATGCAAATAAGGACCTCGCATAATCGCGGCATAAATCATATCAGTCAATCACCTTCCCTACCAAAATAACACAAGTTGTCCAATGTATGAAAATCTTGTTTTCACAAAAAAAGATATCGTACCATTTCCCCATAAATTATGTAAATGAGGCCCTCTATGCAAGATGTGTGTCTAATAGTGGCCACATTTACTTAACTTCCAAATGGTGCAAAAATGAAATCCCCATCATTTACCACCATGGATTTATAGTATATTTTGTCATTGATTATGCAAATTAAGTATCAATTTGCATAATTGATATCTATCGATATTTATCTCTTTCTCAGTTACATATGTCATTTTGTTTGAGAGTCCTATAATAGAATGCAGCTGTTTTATTAACTGTCCTCATTAATTATGCAAATCAGATATTGATTTGCATAATTGGCACATGATTATGTAAATCATCACTTAAGCTATCTACACACCAAAAATTATGATGATCCGTCATCCCCTTCTTGCGTTATTCTCTTTCAAAGTTTGAGTCAAAATCAGCTCCTGCAGTTCCAAAAAAGCCGCTAGGGGGTCCAAATCTACAGGACATATTTTCCTAACAAAGAGCTATCCACCACTTAAAAATCATGACTATAGCATGTTCAGAAGACGAGATTTGAAAAGTGAAAGTTCCCCTGCAGTACCATAGAAAGTCGCTAGGGGGCCCAAAATCCAATCATGACAAGGTCTCCCACAGACCTTCCCACCTACAAAATATGAAGACAATATATCCAGGCATTCTTGAGTTATCGTCCCATAGACTTTCACGTTCCTGTACAATTCCTAGAATTCTTGCAATCTGCACACAATATAGTAAAAATTTGGCTCGCCCCTGAGGCGTCGCCAAAAATCCCGGTTTTATGTGAATTAACAAACATACAATGTATGCTGTGGACAGAACTGATGGCAGCGGATCTTCCTGCTCTGTCTACATAAGCTCTCCTAGCCTGTTCGTAAAAGTCACAGTCAACTATTCTTCCGAGTCTGACGTCACCCTAGTTCCTAAGACACCCCGGAGACTTGTGACCAAAGTTAGTACATGTGTGCATGACAGAGTGGAGAGGCAAAATTTACCCCAGGGCACACAGCTGGGTTCAAGGCCTGAAGGAGTGAGGCAGCAATAGTTGTCCCTCGTTGCTGCAAAGTCAGGAAATATAACAGCCAAGGAGTCAATATGGCACTTTGGTTAGAAAATCTGTCGCAAAAAAACATTAGAAAAACAAGTCTTGTCAGTTAATAGCAGAAAATCAGAATAAGCAAGGCTTGCTGTATTAAGGATATGACAAAGAGGGATGATAGATACAGTAACGTAGATCGTAATACCAATAAAAGCAACATTTCTGGCTGACAAATACTAATTTGCAGAGTGACATATACGATGACAATGGAGTGTCATTTAATATAATTATGTGTCAGCCTTATAATGATTTGCTACATCAGGACTTGTACTAGAGCCCTGCCAACAGAACAGCAAACATCCATTCTCTGTTAACGGTGCAATTGGAAGTAAACAATTTTTGGGGGTAAAATTTAAGTTCATCAAAAATACTAATAACAAATAGTAACTGAGTTGTCAGTACCACTATGGAGATTATCTTTTGACATATTGTTTATCATGATGTTTTTTTGTACATTCAATGACATGTTGAAGAAAATATCCCTTGATGACGTTGCATTATTCTTCTGATGATAATTAAAATTTGAGCAGTTCGCCCTTAGAATTATACTTTGGATACTTTTACTTTGGATACTTTATTTCCTCCATTAGCTATCATACAAGAAGCAAGTAAGTATAGATAGCTAATTTTACTGGAGTACAAATAAAACAAACACACATCTTACAGACTGCATTAAAATTGCAACAGCTACATGTATTTACAGACTACATTAAAATTGACTAACTTAATATACACATGTGCCTTATCAACTCCTGCCTAAACTTGCTCTTTGTTGTTGTTTTTATCCGATGTGGCAAGCTATTCCAAACTGATATGGATCAGTATATGCATGTCTTTTTCATGGCATTGGTTTTTGTTTTCAATAGTCTGTATTGCGTTTCTCGTTTTTGCTGGCATGATGTGTCTCGTAGCTGTGCTGATGTGCAACAGGAAAAAACTTTGAGTGGGGTCATGTGGCCCAACGGCAGAGCGTTTGGCTCAGAACCAAGTCGTCCCGGGTTCGAATCCTGTCATGTCACCAATCTTGTGCCCTTGGGAAAGGCACTTTACACTGCTTTCTTCACTCCACCCAGGTGTAAATGGGTACCCAACTTTGGTTGGGGAAGGTCGTATTGAGGTCACCTGGTGGTACTGAATGGCAGCTGCCCAGACCCTTGCAACAGCTCCGCAAAATACAAGACTAGTGTGGATTAGATATGTATATGTTGTGTATTATGTGATTCCTGCACACCCTGCATCAATTCGAGCTAGCATTCTGACCCCAAAACCACGGTTTCATACGTCGGTTTCATACGCGTATGAAGTTCATACGCGTATGAAACTGCCGTTGCGTACCAAATTGTGGGCGGCGCGGTGGGTGATATTAGTACGCGTCGCCACTTCGGCCGGCAGAATTTCGTACGCCTCCTCGGTGTGCAGTTTGTTACGCGGCGGGGAAAATTTCGTACGTCCGCTCAGCGGGCCGGCAAAATTTCGTACGTCCGCTCGGCGAGCAGTTTGTTACGCGGCCGGGAAAATTTCGTACGCCCGCTCGGCGGGCCGGCAAGATTTTGCACGTCCGTTCGGCGAGCAGTTTGTTACGCGGCCGGGAAAATTTCGTACGCCCGCTTGGTGCATGGCAAAATTTTGTACGGCGGGCCGGCAAAATTTTGTACGTCCGTTCGGTGAGCAGATTGTTACGCGGCTGGGATAATTTCGTACGTCCGCCCGGCGGGCCGGCAAAATTTTGTACGTCCGTTCGGCGAGCAGTTTATTTTGAGCCTGGGTAAACTTCGTACGACCGCGGAGCAATTTGCAACGCGTTTCGGTGAATTTCATACGTCAGGCGATTTTCGTTCTCGATGGCAAAATGACGGACAGTCGTGCTTGGCGGCGGACGGGCCGTATCCCGGCCGCGGGACAATTTGCAACGCGTTTCGGTGAATTTCATACGTCAGAAAATTTTCGTTATCGATGGCAAAATGACGGGCAGTCGTGCTTGGCGGCGGACGGGCCGGCCGGGACAATTTGCAACGCGTTTCGGTGAATTTCATACGTCAGAAAATTTTCGTTCTCGATGGCAAAATGACGGACAGTTGTGCTTGGCGGCGGACGGGCCGGCCGTATCCCGGCCGTGGGACAATTTGCAACGCGTTTCGGTGAATTTCATAAGTCAGGCAATTTTCGTACGCGATGGCAAAATGACGGACAATCGTGATTTGTTACGGCGGACTGGCCGGACCTATCCCGACCGCGAGGCAACAAGCAACCTGTTCGTTAAATTTCATACGCCAGACGATCTTCGTACGCGATGGCCAAAAAAAAAGGGATTTGATCAGATACAGCTTTACCTTTCTCTACATTCAGTAACCTATTAAACTATCTTTAACTGGGGATGCCATCTATACAGGTACGTGTTTTTTTCCACCTTTTCTGCCTCTTGTCTTGAAAAGGTTTGACATGTAAAGGAAGCTGATTTGTATGGCGACCGTCTTGATTCTCGTTTCTACTAATGAAGCGCTATCCTATCCTAAAGGAATTGATCCTACAAAGGATGTTTATTCTACTGACAAATTATGTAACTTTCTACTAAGCTCATTTTAGTCGTAACATCGAAAGAAAAAAATGGCACACAAATTCTAATCAGTTTACGGCGGTACGACTTAAGTCAGACCCCCCCCCCCCCTCCAAAAAGATGGATATGGCGTCTTTGCCTAAACTGATGAATATGATAACCACGGAGGTTAAAATATTTTAACCTCCTTGTGATAACTTTCAAAGTAGAGATGTAATTCTGGCTACCATAGACGTAACTTATTTACCATCATTGGAAAGGCGGGCGGTGGAGAAATATGGCCAGTATAGCAGTTTATCGTGCGATTGAAAGTAACGAGGCTACTTTCCAAACAACATACGGCAACATTTGCTAAGACGCTGTTATATCAAACGTAACTACATTTATATATAACTATTGTATAAATAAAAATCTAAATGATAACGTAAAGGCTTTAACTCACGAGAATACCCGGGATGGTAAACACAGGGCTTTGATGACCTCTAGGCGCGATGATTTAAGAGAAGTCGGGGGTGACAACATCTTTACTAGCAGTCCAAGCTTGTTATGACAGCTTACCCACGCGGAAAACAATGGGAGCAATTACCTGGCCGAACAGCCGAAACCATTTCGTAATTGTGACAGGGTGTCGTAAAAACAAACTCTGAATACGATTACAAATTGCTGACTTGAGAAGGAAACCTGGCGTTTGAAAAAAAAAGTTCAGACTTTGGGAATGGTGTTTTAAAAGAAATGCATTTTATTTTCTTAAGGGCAAATCAGCGTGGCCAAGAAAAATATTCAGAGTAGTTCCGTCCGTCTTTTGTTCGTTGAAGGTAAAGCGCATTCCTTCAGCCCATGGGGGGGGGGGGGGCTAAACTGTTGCAAGTATTGCATCAATATTTAATCCTTTGGGAAAGTTGAAAAAAGGAGGTGTCATAATTTCAGGAATGAACAAAAACTTGCCATAAGAATGCTAACCTGATCTGTCAACTGTCACCAAATGCATCTATACACCCCCACCCCTCAACCAGAGCCTTTGGATTGTTCCATTAGACTCCAAACAGCAGACTATTCCAATATACATATACAGCGGGGGTGCGATAAACCCCAAGATGGGGATAGTTCTTTTTTTCTTTTTCAAACTAATTCAACAAGTTATCTATTCCCAACAATAGCCACCCCTATCATAGCACCCCTATATTGCTCAGAGTTCAGGAAAAAATCCATCTACCAAGATAGGCACAGTCGCTAACTCTCGTAGACCTTTTCAATTGATAATGATAGATTAACTCTAGTAACGTTGTGTGTGCGTGTGTGCGTGTGTATGGATCTGCTATGACATATGGTTTATCCTAAAACTACATTCGAATCTTTCGGTTTCTACTAACAAGCTTTTAGTATAAACAGTGATATATAAAGTATTTGACATACATTTAGCACTGTTTATCGAATGGCATTACTTACGTCCAACCTCTTCTGTGTACTGGGTTTCCTCCCTTCGTAACAAAACAAACCATGATCTAGAATACACATCTCTGTCTGGCCATTTGCATTGACGCCAACGTCGCGTCCTCCAAGTGAACAAAGGCATTGTCTAAGTACAAACGTCGTGTCATACATTCTATTCTAACGGATAGGCATTTCCTTTATCAATTCATTGTTACCTTTTGTTATGTACATCGCACAAACAGAATGCCTAAAATGTGGTCGTCGGTTTGTGAAAGCCGCTCAATTTTTATCTAACTTCGTGATTATTTTGACTACGGGTATTTTTTCTTAGACACAGGATTTGATTTAATTTCATTGATTTCGTTTTGTATTCGACTCAGTGTTGCATACTATAAGTAATGTATACAATAAAGGTCTTCATTTATTTATTATTAGCACCTGGTAACGTACCTTTTGCCATGTGTAAGCATGCCGATTTCAATTGTTAGAAGAAGAGTTTCCCACGCCGTTTTGCTCAGACCTCTCCTCTATGAACTCCACGTTCTGACGAAGTTGTGTATGTTCTGCCCTGTGTTGCGTTTGTATCTAAACCGTTACCTTCTCCTAACTCAAGTTGTGGTCGGAATTATGGTTTTACTAACACAATTTACGTCAGGGCTTACCTTTCAATGATATATGTTTGACATCTGATAAGGAAACAACATGGATTTAACCAAGGAAGTTAAAAGAAAGGCATACACCGAAACTGATAATTCTGTACGAATAAAAAATATATTCCAACAATGACGTCTGCTAAAGCATGAATCAGACAGAAGCAGCCGGTAGTATCAATTGTCCCACTGTGACCAAGTAGATTAAAATAGACTTTTAACCGCCTTGGTTTTACATCATTACGTCAATTTTGTGTTACGAACTTACTCATCAATCCCTAGCGCAATATTTGACTTCTCAGTGGCTACTTTGAATCTATTACCAAAGCCCCCCTCTCACTGGACCCGCGGCACTCAACGAATGTCATCGACAAAAAACGAATCCTTTTAACCTTTGTGTTTTTGTTGTCTTTTGGGTCATGCTTTAACGTTTTGAATGATTCCATTATAAAGTCAAGAGTAACACAAATCCAGTTTAGGACGCTGCGACGCCGCCAGCGTGCCGCGGGTCCAGTGAGAAGGGCGCTTTATCATGCGGTTCAACAAGTACAAGATACAGAAACATGTAAGGTAAACAAGAACGGCAAAGGTGAGTCACTGATTAAGTTGCATCCGACGTCAACTACAGCAGTATCCACAGAAGAACACAGTTCATGGGGAGCAATACGCTTGCCACTAAAGCAACTGGATTTCTTGTGAATTTCAGTGTTGAGATTGGGTCCAATTTGAAATCTTTTTCACTGATTTTACTAACCCTTCATTGCGTATTTGTTGAAAGTTGTGTTGGAGCTGGTGGGTTGTATTTCTATCTTATAATTCTGATTTATAATATAATACCTAACACTTGTAATATGCTTTGAAAATGTGAACCCTAACACCACTGACCCAGTAAATCTTCACGGTTTCAATTCTTAGAAATGCAGCAAATAGAGTTCAAATTAACAAACTAATGTCTAATTAGCAAATTACTAGTACTCTTGAAAATTGGGGATAGTACACAGATGGTGTAATTGTTTCAGCCAAACTCTGGGGGAAATACTGTTTTTTTTTCTTCATTTGCCACCAAACATCGCGTCCCACAGTAAACAATGGCAGTATCTACAAGTGACATCAGGACTTACCTTTAAAGATTTTTCAATAATAGATCTATACGTTTGACATTTGAGGAGATAGCAAGAATTAAACGTTAGAAGAAATGTATACAACAAAACTAATAATTTTATACCGAGGAAAAGCTTGCAACAATGCCGTCTGCTAAGGCATGGATCAGATAGAAATGGTCGATAGTTTCTATTTTCCCACTTGAACAAAAAGCGTAAAAATATATTTTCAACCTCCTTGCTTTTACATCGTATGTCTTCCTCTTTCCATTTGGTGGAACGAACTTTCTCATCATTCCTTCCCAAGCGCAAATAATGAAATCTAAATGCATTCATTCTTCATTCCCTACATCATCTCTACATACTAGTATGACAAATCAAGTGTGCATGTGTTTTCTCCCAAACCAACTATAAAGAACGCCACAGCCGGTACATTATGCACGACTTATACATCGCATGTGTCCAATGAAAAATCTACAACCTCGAAAACGGGAGAATTTTCAAAACTAATACATCGTACCTGCAGCTGCCCACGTATCAAAAATCTATACGCCCAACAAATTTTGAATTTCCAAAACTATTTCTAGAACATCAAACCAGTCCGCGTATGAAAATCTGTCCAAATATCGTCTTAGCGGAAGGAATACACGCAGTTTGTTCACCGTAACCAACCTCCTTGCCGTAACATAGTCCGTAACACCCCGGGCAGGGCGGGGGGGAGGGGGGAGTGCTGCGTGTAAAGATCGTCTTTAGCGGAAGGAATACACGCAATCTGTTTACCGTAACATAGTCTGAACCCCGGGCAGAAAATAGTAGCCGCCGGGCGGGGGAATTTTTGCGTGCAAAGATCGTCAATAGCGGAAGGAATAAACGCAGTCTGTTTTACCGTAACCAAGGAGGTTTTGCCGTAACGTAGTCCGTAAAAGACCCGGGCAGAAAATAGTACCCGCCGGGCGGGGGAGTGCTGTGTGCAAAGATCGTCTTAGCATATGTCCAATGAAAAATCTACAAGCCCGTAAACGGGAGAATTCCCCAACTAATACATCGCACCTGTCCACGTATGAAAAATATATACGCCCAACAAATTTTGAATTTCCCAAACTAATAATACTAGAACATAACATCAGTCCGCGTATGAAAATCTGTAGAATCCAAAATATATCGCAAATGTTCACGCATACTTGGCAAGCTCCGGCAAAAATTACTTTCACGTCCAGTAAATGATCACGTATGAAATTTCATACGTCGCCCACAAAATTCGCACACATGAAATTTTATACGCGTCATTGCATCATTTCTTGAACGCATGGCTCTCCATACAGTTGTCATATGCGTCTATTAATTTTAAAAAGTTAACTTACGAAATGACGCCCAATAAATGATCACGTATGAAATTTCATACGTCGCCCGAAAAATCCGTACACATGAAAAATTCGTACACATGAAATTTTATACGCGTCATAGCATCATTTCTTGAACGTATGGCACTCCATACAGTTGTCATATGCGTCTATTAATTTTACAAAAGTTAACTTACGAAATGACGCCCAATAAATGATCACGTATAAAAAATTTCATACGTCGCCCACAACATCCGTACACATGAAATTTCATACGCGTCATAGCATCATTTCGTGAACGTATGGCACTCCATACAGTTGTCATATGTGTCTATAACTTACAAAATGACGTCCAGTAAATGATCACGTATGAAATTTCATACGTCGCCCACAAAATCCGCACACATGAAATTTTATACGCGTCAGAGCATCATTTCTTGAACGTATGGCACTCCATACAGTTGTCATATGCGTCTATTAATTTTACAAAAGTTAACTTACGAAATGACGCCCAATAAATGATCACGTATGAAATTTCATACGACGCCCACAAAATCCGTACACATGAAATTTTATACGCGTCAGAGCATCATTTCTTGAACGCATGGCTCTCCATACAGTTGTCATATGTGTCTATTAATTTTACAAAAGTTAACTTACGAAATGACGCCCAATAAATGATCACGTATGAAATTTCATACGTCGCCCACAAAATCCGCACACATGAAATTTTATACGCGTCAGAGCATCATTTCTTGAACGTATGGCACTCCATACAGTTGTCATATGCGTCTATTAATTTTACAAAAGTTAACTTACGAAATGACGCCCAATAAATGATCACGTATGAAATTTCATACGACGCCCACAAAATCCGTACACATGAAATTTTATACGCGTCAGAGCATCATTTCTTGAACGCATGGCTCTCCATACAGTTGTCATATGTGTCTATTAATTTTACAAAAGTTAACTTACGAAATGACGCCCAATAAATGATCACGTATGAAATTTCATACGTCGCCCACAAAATCCGCACACATGAAATTTTATACGCGTCATAGTATCATTTCTTGAACGTATGGCACTCCATACAGTTGTCATATGCGTCTATTAATTTTACAAAAGTTAACTTACGAAATGACGCCCAATAAATGATCACGTATGAAATTTCATACGTCGCCCACAGAATCCGTACACATGAAATTTTATACGCGTCATAGCATCATTTCTTGAACGTATGGCACTCCATACAGTTGTCATATGCGTCTATTGATTTTACAAAAGTTAACTTACAAAATGACGTCCAGTAAATGATCACGTATGAAATTTCATACGTCGCCCACAGCTGAACCGACTTATACTAGAAGTAGAACTTTGCAACGCCAATGATTTGGAAAAAAAAAAAAATGATTTGGTACGCAACGGCAGTTGTCGGCCCGCTGAGCGAACGTACCAAATGTTCCCGGCCGCGTAACAAACTGCCCACCGAACAGACGTACAAAATGTACGCCGAGCGAACGTACCAAATGTTCCCGCGGCCGCGTAACAAACTGCCCACCGAACAGACGTACATAATGTACGCCGAGCGAACGTACCAAATTTTCGCGGTCCGCCGAGCGAACGTACCAAATTTTCCCGGCTGCGTAACAAACTGTTCACCGAATAGACGTACATAATGTACGCCGAGCGAACGTACCAAATTTTTCCCGGCCGCGTAACAAACTGCCCACCAAACCGCCCACCGAGGAGGCGTACGAAATTTTGCCAGCCGCCCACTGCGCCGCCAGGATTTGGTACGCAACGGCAGTTTCATACGCGTATGAATTTTATCCGCGTATGAAACCGACGTATGAAACGCCGATTTTTGACCCTGAGTGCTACCTGTCAATTCAGCACTAAAAAGGCTGCCATCGCGGATAATTTCTGACCAAGGTTATATAGACGTCTATATAACCTCCTTGTTCTGACCAATACAAAACCATTATTAACTTGTTGTAGAAAACTGCTGGTTGTTGTGTGGAAAGGATTCTCTGGAACTGAGAGACAGTGCTGACCAGAAGCCAGTTTCTTTGACAGTCTGCCATGACAGACGCATGGTTGTACTGGGGTCTTGAAGTCATGGTGCATTCACATCTGACTCAATGTACAAATGTATATCAGGTGCCATGGTGCCATCTCGATGTCTTTTCCTGTTTGATTTAATCAGAATTACAACAGTGCAATACACGTGGAACACAGGCAGCTATTACTGGTGTCGGTACCCACACACATAATGTACCTGTTTTTACACTTGCAAGCATGGGTGGAGTGAGGAAAGTCGTGTAAAGTGCCTTTTCCCAAGAGCACAAGACTCGGACTGGGTTCTGGGCTGAAAACCCTGCCGTTACGCCACACGACCCCACAAGTTTTCATGTTTCATGGGTGAGTCAGTAAGTCAATGTATGTAACGTTTCTGGCACGTGCCAAATATATTACAGTTTAATACTAGTCATTGAGTCTTTTACAAACAGTCTTACACAGCAATTGCATCGTTAACAGAGAATGACCCCAAAGATTTATGTTCAGGCCATCCATTCTGGGGCCAGCTATTGCTTAAGTGTATACCTGGTATTGCTTTGAACATAATTACCTTCCAAATGATAATTCATCTGTGAATACAGATAAGGTGCAGTGTGAGACTGACTAGTGTTCAGGTTAAACTGTGGTGTTAGGACTACATGTCAGTATGGTTGATTCCACATTATTTCATAGAACTTCAAGTTTGCTCATTCAACAATGATTTTATAGAAGCATGAGTTTTGCAAGTGCATGCCATTTGTTATAAATTCAAGATTAATTTGAAACAAGGATATCAGGACTCAATAGACTATTTCCCTCAATAGCTAGGCACTACTAAGTACAATTGATAGGTATTCTGCCTTCTTACCATTCTTGCCTGCTTGGCAAGGAATCTCCTCTCTTTTTGCAGAGTGACTGCGATGTGGCGGTAGTGGTGTGAGAAGCTGTTCAGCCAGTCAATAATCAGATCAATTGTAGCAACCAAGACTAGCCAAAAGATTCTCAGGTAAAGTTTGAGTTTGTCCAATAAAGTTTCTGAAAAGAGACATTATAACATGATCATTATGTTTCTTATTAAGTTGGAGAACTTTCTATGTCATGACAAAATTTATTGTGTTGACACAGCTGAATTTAGGTACTAAACTGTTGTTGTATAAAACGTTACCAGTACAACAACGCTTTTTCTTTATATTAGCCTAAGGGTGGATTTATTTGACTAAGAGAAATATAAGGAGATCAAAGACAAAATTGGTAACCGTTGAAGATTGGCTTCAATCAAGACAACTCCTAAGGATCTACATGTACCTCATCTGTGGCCTGTTGTGTGAAGGCACACATCTTTAAAGATATCATTGTCTGTGGTCAGAAGGATTCATGTAGGAGTCTGGAGTGAGTTGTATGGTTGTAATACATGGAAACCGGTTCCCAAAGGTATTGACTCCTTTCTGACCACCCAGACCTTTCCAGTTTCCCAACTGCCCCTTATTATCTAAACGTATTGAAAAAGTCAGCTGACTATACTACTACCTTGCAAAAAACTCTTTAACTAAATGTACAGATGATTTTCCTCACGACTTATCTGGAGAAGGCTGGGAGTGGTCTGCTCTGAGCAAATGGGTTAAGTTTGGGGACTATGAGGCACAGTGCAGTGATAATGTTTGGCATAGCAAGTGTTTCAGTGGCATACACATCCAATGCTAGATTATAAAAACAGAATCACAAGAAATAACCTTTCTGCTCTTCTCTTTCCTCCTTCAGTTCCTCTTCTGTCAGATCTTCCACTGATGCTGTCCTCTTCATGCCCATTCGTCGCAGTTCTTCAGGAAATACGTTCGTCAAATCATCATGTTATTTATCAGAAAGTGTTTAAAATTCTCATTGTAACGTTTTAAAAACTACTTTTCAAGTATGCGACTGAACCGTGGCCAAAGCAGTGTGTTGAGGCAGATAAGTGTTATAATTACTGTATGGCAAAATGTAAGATCTGTGCTTAGCCTAATATTCAGCAAAGAAGTAATTGGTATGGTCTGAGCACCTTCACACATGCTTATCTAATTTTTTAAATGAATTATTGAATTTTATCATGGCATACATACTAAAGAACCGGGACAACTTCTTCTTCCTTGCTTCCCTCCTTTTTGCCTTTAGTTGACTCTCAATGACTGCTGCATGAAGGATCTAGGAAAAGGAAAGGCATTTCTAAATCTGCTGTGACCCTGCATGCCCCCAGTTTTGCCTGAATCCTCAATCCCACCACCATTGGAAAAGCTCTAGCCTAATCCCAATCCAAATAAATGTAACTTAAACTCTTAAACAGCATTCTCTCCAGCAGGTACAGGAGCATGTCACTACCCACAACCCCCAAACATTTTTAATCCCCTGAAAGGCTCATAATCTCCTACTCTTGGAGGGAAAATTGTATTTTTGAGGGCAGTAGTTGACAACGGAAATACACATGCCCGAACACCCATCTGCCAGGAATGCTGTACCATGGACACCATATACAGCACTTACTACATCATGTGGGGTTTCTGTAAACTCACATCATCTACATGATTGTACAATGTAATAAACACCCCTGTTCAGATTATAAATCTATGTCACATTTGATCCTAATAAGAGGGTTGAGTCTTGGAGGGTTAAAATATCGGTATGAGTAATTGTAAAATGTGTCAAACCTGGAGAGGCCCAGCCTTCTGGTCCTCCTTGGTCTTGTCCTTGGACTCTACCTCCTCTAGTTCCTCCTCGTCAGATTCATCACTGTCCGACTCGAATAGGTAGTAATCCCCCCCTCTGATTGCTAGACAGAAGGCCAGAAACAGTCAGACAATTCCCACTAAATAGTTCTCACACCATATTCTGTACATGTCTAAAGCACTTGAATGTACACTTTCAGTTTTTCTAAAGCATGAAAGCTCCTTGATGTTGCCCTTGGATGGCATGAAACTTGAAAGGTCCAGGTCTTGCCTTCAGATGACATGAAAGTTGCATGATTGATTTGTTATTTTGGATCTGGCTGATGAAGACCAGTTCCTACATAATGGATGTAAAAACTACACAACTTGATACCATTTTAAAGGAGAATAATAGACTAATGAATAATGACCAGTATTGTATTAGAACAAAAACTAATAAAAAACTAATAAAGCTCTGAGGGTTTCATACTGCCTGACCTTCCAGTTTAAATGTGATAACAATTGTTACACAAATTATCTGACCATCCTCTATTAGAACTGACTGTCCAACCAACCATTCAGTGAGAACATGTACACTCATACACTGAGAACATGTACCCTTAGGCCCTATGACATTGTGTTTTAATATGGACCAAAAAGGCAGGATGGTTCACGCTGCCAAGAGAAATGCATCTGACAAGTCCACTTGCACATCCCTTCTTCAGAAGGACTGACCATAGAAATGCTTGATACAGGTTAATGTTGGTCGTCAATTGACACAGCAATACATGAACAATATATAATCATGTAACCTTCAATTACATGATTATATACAATTACACAAAGTTTTAGCAGAACCAACGTATATACATTCAATCATGTAACTTGTGGAACTAGATTTTCTTTGGGCAAGACTGTTATCTATATATGCATTAGGGAATAACCTTATTCAAGCAAACAATATCTTAATGATGAAGTAAATGCATTGTTTCTTTGAATACTGTTAGAAACAAAGCAGTACACAACAAAGGTCTGGTCCACGTACAGGTACTCCATGTTCACAGTGGACAGACATGTACATGTCAGATTACCACTACCCAAGAACTTGACTCTTCGTTATTTCAGGTTTCAGCAGTTGAAGTCAAATAATGTAGTCAATATGTGCATTCTGTTCACATTACCACTACACTGTACCTTCGTTTGCCCCGTAATATCACATTGAAAAACTTAGATACAATGAGTCATGTACAAACATTCAAATTGGAATCTCTGTTAAATTATCATGTACATGCACATTGTTAGGTACCCTAGACTAATAATCTATTTGGCTCATGCAAAAACATGTTAATAGCGTAGCTGAAAGAAAGGTCTGGTTAGTAAATGCTCATGGATCAGATTGACAGTTTCACTGATTTGAAACTACATGTACTGTATCATGACTAAGTCAGGCTAGGTAGTATGGGAGACCATTCTGCCTTGATTGATTTTCTTATTATAATAAGTTGTCTTCTTTTTATCCATCTTTCATCGAATAAAAGCTGATAAGGTCATTAACTTTAAGAAAATAGGGTTTGGGGTCCAGCAACTGAAATTGATCTGATACAGTATTTACTGCAGGAAAGTCAATTAAAATGCATTTAGCATGCCCTGTTCTCAGGACCTGTGCATCTGCATCACCTAGCTGCAGCTATGGTAGAGAAAGTCTACAGATGAGTTAGGCTTGGCACTAGAAGTACAGATCTGAAGTATTAGTTGCAGTGGTACTACTTTGGCAACATGCAACAGTAGGCATCCTGCATCTACTGGCACCCTGCATGATAAGTCTCTATTCCAGGCACCTTCTGAACCAGTGTCATCCCCACGGTTTGTCAGCCAGGGGTACTCCTTATCTCGTTTCTCCTTCCACTCCTCACCCTGCTCCTCATCACTTTCTTTGTCTCCACCTTGGTGATTTTCGGAAACATTGTTCAATCTAATCTGGCGTATAGGATCATGGGAAATAGATATGTCACACAACATTACTATAGATGCAAGGTCAGACTTTTTTACATCATGACTGTGTATTGTACATATTTCACAAATTATATCCATAGATTTAACTTCCATGACTGAATCCATCTGAAAAGTAATGTCAAATATAGTTATATATTAGATATTACAAAAAGCCAATGGTTAGTTTCAAAATCTGTATGTCTCTATACAACATGTATATCACATTGACATATTCTGAATGCATCCACGGTTTTTGACAACAAAAACATTATCTCCAGTACACATGCTGCAACATAACTTTGGAAACTCGCCCCGCTGCCATGTTTTCCTAAGAAGTCTGATTTGACCCCTGAACATTTCACCTTTTACACGAAATGGTGGGGATGCATGCAGGATATCTTACAGATCAGTTCCCTTCAAACTGATGGTTATCATATTTCAACAGCTACATTTTGTATATTATGTCGTTACCGTCCCAATGAATGTTGCGCAAGATTCATGGACCGGTTGTGCCTGGATCGACTTTATGTGACGTTCTACTGATGCAACAACATGAGGATATTTTGCTTCCAAAGTGCTGCTGTATGCAATTTGGCACTGATGTTTTATGTTTCGCCCATGTAATACATGTACATGTAGGTGTATTGCCTTTCTAGTTTAACACTGTTTTGATGTGATTTTCTTTTGCTTTTTATCTCAAGCACTCTTTTTAGCCAAGAAAAGAAGAACAGCTGTGCTGTATAAAAGGTAATTAGTAGCAAATTGAAGATAATCATGACAAATCTGCTCCCCGCAGATAAAGGTGGTCGTCTCAACTTGACAGACAGCGGTTTCAAATTGCAATATATTTTATCAACAGAACTAGAGACAAAACATAACATTTCATGACTGGGTCCCCAAAACAAGTGCCAAAGTTTTCTTGTCAAATTTTCTTGTGGAACCAACAAACTGATGAGTTGGCAGGAATATTTCTGCACTTTTTTGTGACCCACTCGCATAATCTGAAATTATGATCATTGCAAATAGGCATCATTGTAAAACTAAGCTTTCCAATGACACATACATGTACAGCCATGTTGATTTGATTATATGGATGACATCTGCATGCACATCAATTTTCGTCCGTTTCTAAAAATAAAAAAGTTTTCAGCCATACTGTAAATTGTAAAAAGCAGCTGCAAAATGAGAAAATACATGCAAAGTTGTAAGTTGCAAAAAATTATTTCGGAAAATGGATACTGATGACGTAAAATGCCAATTCCAAAGCCAAAGAAGAAGTTTTGAAAGAACAAAAATGAAGAATCTATATTTCCATATACCACACTCTATACATGTAGTTTTGTTCATCCTTCCTTACCACATAGATTTCATAATGAAGTCCTTCCAAACAAAGATTTTGTGTTAGATTTGACATCTATTGAGTTCCACCATGGCTCATAATGGACCGTTCCAGCCGAACACCATAAGCCATGCCCCCTGTTCTATTTCGAACACCTCGGTCAAAAACAGCGCTTAACAAACAGAAATGGCCCTGTTTGGCTGTCAATAATGCGGACTGACTTCTGTTGAGCTTTTTTGGCTCTTGAACCCCTTCAGAGCAGACCAAAGAAAAATGCTATGCCTTCTTTGTTGATGGCTGTATCCACAGAGTAGAGTTGTTTGAGGAGGGGGTAGATGTTGTTTCAGTAACTGAGAGCGTAATGTTTTCGGTCAATGCAGAAGCGGTTGGCGTCACGTAGTATTACTTTGTTGGTGGGCAGGAGTGCCCCGTTGTTGACATGCAGCAGTTGCACGTGCAAAGCACGGTAACTATATCCCTGACAGGTTTCCCACTGTGTGGACTGTATGAATAACAGCAGTGATCTTTTAAATTAGTAATTAGATATTAAAATGCCATTCTGTATGTTCGATATGTTTGATATGGTGTATGACAGGTATGGTCCATTCTGCCACCTGAAAAGATACATCCAAACAGATCTCCAACCCAATATCCCCCAGTATGAGTATAGTATACTGTAACAGCTCTTGTGTATCTAAGCTGTCCATACCTGTGACCTGGTGCTGCACTAGAGATCTCTCAAACCCACTATTTTTCAAAGTGGCAGATTTCTGTAACCCGGCAGATTCATCTTAATGGAGGTTATACTGTACGTCATACAAAACACAAACATGACATGTATATTCGATGGCTGCATTAAACGGTATTAAAAAGACATGTTGAGACATATTGTTGACTGACTGAATGTATATGGACACCGACACACACATATCCACACACACACAAACACACATCAGTACCGGAGTCTTGAATGTCATGATGTGTAAATCTCTCAAAAGATAAAGAAAAACAAAAATGGTACAGATTCTTACTTTGAAAGTGGTCTTTCTCCTTCTCAGTTTTTTTCAGAAACTTGGCCTGTTTGGCACGTATTCTCTCCATTCTAGTAAAGAGAAACACAATCTTACAATTATGGTTAAAAGTTATCTATGGTTGAACTTATCATTAACTTTTATAAAGACAGATCACATGTAACGGGGGGCGCCCCAACATCGCGCGCGCGGCCTAACATCGCACAGATTTTTTTACTGATCTTATTTTATAAGTACGCCATGTGTGTGACCAATGACTATGCTGATAAGGAAGGTAAATAAACTAAGTTCATGCACATAGCTGTCATTTGCATTCAAAACATATGATTGTGTACATATTCATTTCTTGTTTTGTCGAAAAATAGTACTTTGACGATAATGATGGTAGCGCCAAGTAGAGGGTCACTAGCTAGACGGCCCAGCACCAAAATATTTGACCTGTGCCAAGCAGATACACAACTATCATACATAAGAAATATAACTTCTTGAAACACTATAAATTTGGGGTCTGTTTTTGTTGAGTAGAAAACTGACCAAAGAAAAACAACGCAAACATCGCTGTCGTATGGCGACGTTGTTTTCCAGCCTTTTTTTCTGGCCGAGATGGTGGCGGGACGATTCAAAGCACAGCGAGGTCCAGAGATTTGTTACGCTCTAACGTGTGATTGGTACCGTCTATGAAAAGGGAATTAAATACAGAGATGGCGAAGATATTTGCCAATAAGTAGACGGGGTATTGTTGATGTAAGCGGTGTCGTTTTTTCGTTAATGATTTTGTCAGTCGGGCCGCACTCACTGCATACGTCGGGCCGCGCATTCAGTGCATAGTAGGCTATTTCCCGTGAAAACATGAGCTGGGATGCGCTATATAGATATAGCCCTCCTCACATGACATAAGAAGTGCACACAGTCAAAATGTTCCTGTCAAAAGAAAGCTAGAATACAGTAGACTACAAGCCTTATTTACATTTTCTTAACTTCATCTCCAACTTCCGAAGAGAGCAAAATTGCAAAAGCGTGCTAAGTTAGGCACACTATCTGGCGTAGCACTAAGTCAGAATGTACATTCATCTCACAGCATTTGCCGCTTGTAAGGCAGAGTGTGAAGGGCTCATGAACAGTATGAATACATTTGTTATGCAAGTATGTTCTTTAGATGAATGTTTTCAAAATTCATTCATTAAAACCTGGCCACTCTCTTGCAACCAGCTATGGAGCGCCATGAGTTTGATCGTGTAAAAAACATGCGATGTTAGGGCATCTCCCGTTATAACCATTATTTCCAACCCGAAAAAGAAATTTATGACTGTAAAGCAGCAGTCTTCATCAAGGAATTAATCAATCCACAGCTTCTATATAATGTTTTATCTTTAATTATGCAGATTACATGTGACTTGAGCAGTGGATCAAATGCAGAGGATAGCTTAATATATGATTTTCAGGCATGGTTGTATATAGGTGCCTTCTTTTTCTCCTCAATCACCTCCTTACATTAACTTACATGACTGGGTGTGTAAAAGGTACTCACGATTTTTTTATGCTAACTAAGATTTTCTTTTCCTCCTCTTCCCTAGCCTTCACTTCCTCAATAAGGTTTTGACGAATCAGCTCTGCACCTCTGTTGGAATGAAAGGTACATACATACATTCAGTTTGGCTCTTCATTTTAATGACTTATCAGTTTTGTTATAATCTTAGCGAGGTAGTCCTTACTACTCAACCTTAATCAGAAACGTTGACTATGATTCATCTTAATCTTTATTGATATTCATTCTAAACTATTCACTACTTCATCTGGTGTTGTCAGACATAAATTGTTCAAGTTACAACAATCAATGATTGTTAAAGTTGAAGTTAAGTTAATTTTCCCACCTTGAGGCCAAGGCTGATTGTGCCTGCAGGTCTGCTTGGACATGAAGGAAGTAGTAACTACTGAGGCATCTCTTTTGTAAGAGAAGAAAGCCAAAGCAGAACACATCCCAGGCCAATCCTGCCTCTCCCATGGGCAACTGACATGTCTCCAACAGGGGGTTATAGTCGACCTCTTGGGATAAAAGTACATAGAAAAGGTTATGCATGTTTTCAACTGTCACATCACAGACAGGCAGTCTCACACATATATAGCTAGGGGGAGGTACTATTTCGCAACAGTGCAGTTTTTGCTAAAATACCCAACTAGAAATATGGGGACGGTCTATCTGAATATGAAAATGTAAAAATTTTGTAATATTTTCAACATTAACCCCCCTGTACATACCCCTTGAAGTTTGTGACATGACTACATGTATGTACTAAACTAGTATAAAGGTATGCTAGCAAACATAATTAATGCCTTAAAGTATAAGTACTTTGAGGTAAGAAGACATTTAAGTGAATATCTGAACCCCAAGTCTATTCACCACACAGATAAAGACTATTCCCAAATCACCCCCATTTCAAAAATGGACTAGTCCCATTAGAACATGTACAAACTTCAAGGGGTATGTACAAGGGGGCTAGACTCCAATGATTGCCCAAATTTTGTGATTTCTGTGCTTGGATAGACCATATCTATATTTTGAAATGCCTATTTTACAAAGTTCGAATTAATAAACTTCAAGGGGTATGTACAAGGGGGCTAGACTCCAATGATTGCCCAAATTTTGTGATTTCTGTGCTTGGATAGACCATATCTAATTATATTTTGAAATGCCTATTTTACAAAGTTCGAATTAATGCCCCCCCCCCCCCCCCAATATAGGGCAGGTGGGTCCTGTTCATCAATATTTCCCTAAACTATTCTTCAATGAAAGCAGGATGGTGTCTGCAATGATAAGCAGTCCTGTTTCACCATCTTGCATATTGATCTGTGATGTTCTTTACTATCTTGAATTTTGACATTTGTTTGGAACACAGTGAATCAGCAGCAGTATGGTCACTTCTTTTGATTCCCTTTACTGTCATTTAGTAGGAGAAGGTTTTAGGCTTGGTGTGGCTTCTGTCAATGTATAGCTGTATTGTAGAATGAGTGGAAAATATATCGTGAGGTACCTAACATCATCCACTTTGGGTCATACAATAGCTGTTTATGAAACAAAAGAATTCTTGTAACCACATAAGCCGTACATGTATGACTCTTAGTCTTTACAAAATGAAATAGGTCTGCATTTATCAGCATTACAAAATAAACTCCTGAAGCCATAACAACAAGGTAGCCTGAAATCATCATGCATGACGTCCATGTATGTCCTAGGATGTAAGTAGACATCGGGAAGTTTATCCTTTTCAAAATCACAAAAAAGCTAAAAGTAGATTTTCAAGGTAGCTGATCTCAAAGCTTCCTTTTTTTCTCAAGTTTCCATGCTGATTTGGGGTTTGAAACTCTTACTGTCTAGTTTTTGCCGTTCTGATATGACTCAGTGCACCAACACTACATTTTTTCACATGTATCAAAACATTATTGGCATACATGTAGCTTTAGGAATTTTCATGTCCTGTGCAGTGTTGGTTAAATCAAATTAAATTGCCTGCACAACTTACATTTGTACTTTGTGTAGAAGTTGAAGCATGCAGTAAAGCAAAAATAGTGACTTTACCGTGATAATAACATTGTCTTACCGACATCATACCCAGGAATCATGCATACAAGACTGAGGAGCTGAACAAAGAAGCAGCTCTTCTCCTTTAAAGTCTTCAGATAAGCACAGGCAGCAACCTGAGAAGAACAAAGATATTGGGATAAAAAGCACTGCAAAGGTTTCCTTGGTAGAATTAATGTTCTTTACAGCCTAACCATATATCTCAAGTTTCAATGCTGATTTGGGGTTTGGAAGTCTTTCTAGTTTTGGACCAGTTTAATATAACTCAGTGACCCCTAGACTGACACCAATTCTGCCCCTACATAGTACATGTGCTGGAACCTTTTGAGTTTTAGCATAATTATTATTTTGCAACTTCTAGATGTATTGCTAAAGTGAATACCTTAGTACTGATAGGATTATGATTATATATATTATAGTTAACCTAATCAATATAATAAAAATAATGATTATAATCATATAAATAAAAAATATATAACGTTGGGTAACCTAAATTCGCGGGGTACTTAAATTCGGGATTTTTCGAAAACGGGGTATTTAGGGATATGTGCTAGATGCAACATAAGTAATACCGCTAGAAATGCAAACCTGCCAGACTTACGTATTCAGAACACTGTCTGAAAAGCTTCGATAAGCATGGATTATAAGGCGACGAGGTCAAAAACTCTCCGTCCCTTATTGGAACAGTCTGAGGACTTCGTGGGAGAATTAAACAACATGGTTGTCGGCTGGTTTATAAGAAAAATGTCACATCCGCTTCCTGCTCAACACAATTATTTACAAGACAACTTATTACAATCTCTTTTGCTAACCTGCAACTGGATTCTAAGTGTGATCAATCATCAAAACTCCTCTCTGTTGCTACAACCTACGGCACGTGTATTTTCCCGCCGCCATATTGTTAACCAGAATCCTGTTGTCAAGCAGACGACAAAGGTTTGTGAGGAACACTTTTTTGTCTAAATGCTGCTTGTGATAGTGGACTGAGGAAGATATTTTCCTCAAAGTTTGCTCCTAACACAACAAGGAACACATGGACATAGTAGTATTACCATTGCTACGGCATCCAGCTAACTTCCCATGAATAATGTAACGTTACACGTTGCCCGATGATGACGATGGGCCGACTTTGAGTGAAGTTCTACCGACTCAACACACGGGTTGTACCCGAACTGGCCTGATGTGTGCGGTACGGCCGTTTTTTCGTGTATTTTTTTTAATTGGACACGTCTATATCCATAGCACTCTCCTCAAGCCAAGGATGGAACGAATAGCTGCTGTATAAAATGTGATTAGCGGTAAGATATTCAAGACGAATCTTCTCTCCCGAATTAATGTGCCCCCCTGTCCGACAGCACCGTAATTGTGCGTGCGGCGGACGGTAGTTTCAAGTTGAAATATTATGGTGTCAGCACGACTAGAGACAAAATCTACCATATATATGATTAGTGCAAAGATAGTACATGATACTGACAGAATTATAGAAAAAAAGGATGGTTTATTGTTCTGCTAGATTGATTTCAGTCAACCATTATCGGAAAAATCCCGAATTTATGTTACCCAACGTTAATAATCAACCTTTATTTGTTGCTTTTTTGTATCAAGTGACACCGATCTGGGCAGACTGGCACTTGGTCTGGCCAGAGTTCAAGACAGAGACGATGTACCGTGAGTACTCCAATATGGCCTGATATACATATATGAACTTCCTCAGCCATTTAAGAAGGAAGAGTTTTCTGCCTGCCTTCGCTGCCATGTTGTTAACCTGTTTGTCCCAGTGAAGGTCATTATGAATGCAGTTATGTATCACTGATTTGGAGAGGGGTGGTAGAGGTCCACTTGGTGCCTGGCGAAGGTTACGTGCATGGTCAGACATTTGCCACCATTCAAGAGCGTGTAGTTTCTTTTTGTCTACAGGCAGAGGTCATGGAGTGCGTCCTGTAGGATGGGAAGCTGGCGAAGTGTTCTTGTCTTTAGTAGGGTCATGTCATCGTCGATGAGAGCTAAGAACAGAATGGGGCCAAGGAGAGCTACTCCACACAACAACATTTCCCAGTTGGTGTTACCATACATGCTGTCTCCTACCAGATAAAAATCAGTTTCCAAAACAGTTTCCAAAAACACTTTCCAATGTAGCTGTTGTATCTGCACTGTACACCTGCCAAACTTGAACATATCTGTTTCACGCAGCGGACGTACTTGCTTCTTTGTGGGCTTGACCTTAATTGCGTTTGTGACTCGGGGTCCAGAGGACACAAGAGTGGTCACTGTGACTCAGTGGAGGCAGGAGAATATGTAAATGCCACAGGCGACGACAGCTGACAGCAGTCTTGGAAGGCGATGTGGCCTAGTCCACAGCCATACACACTCAAGTTCCGTTGGCATGGTGTATTGTATATAAGTTGTCGTGATGGTATGTGTTCTTTCACGTACATGGCAACACTGACACCTTGTCTGTCTAGTCTGTGCTTGGAATACACGTTATTAAAGCTACTCACTGCAATAGCAGAAGCGGGACGGTTGCTTGATAACCAGGTACTTTTACAAAATCAAACTAGAAGAGGCTAAGCATGATAACCAGGTTTCGGAGATGACTCCAATGTCAACCTCATTGTGTGACAGAGTTGCTTGAGGCTCATTAATATTGTAGATCAGTGACCTGGGATAACACAGGAATATTTGTGGAACTGTGTTCTTGTCTGGAGGTGTAGTGAGCCTCCGCTGAATACGGTGAAGAATCTGACTGAGGCCTTTCCAAACCATGCAGGTACCTCATGCTGTTTTGTTCCGCCCCAGCAGATTAATGCATATCAAGGCAGTTGTTTGTGCCCAAGACGCCGGCCTGTTTGCAATGATGGTTAAAATGGGACGTAAGCCGTTTCCCCAACCTTTACACTAATTACAGCCTCTTGGTTTGGAGAGCATCCTTAGCAAACCTGCTTCCTCGAGTATTGACTTCTCCTACGGTAGCAGAGGTTGGCTTATGGTCCACAAGATTCGTAAGAATCCAGAGGAATACCTGTTAAATGTTACCTGCAGCTACTGCAATATGTTGCATTTAACAAATTCCCTTAAATTAATAACCCATTTTCAAAAGCAACAAATATAGGTACACAATAAATAAAGATATATAACATAACAATATACTTGAATCCTTATATTACACATGGATGGGTTGTCTGTAACTTTCCATGTAGACAAGTACACATGTAGAGTGTGAGTGAGAGAAGGCATCAGACTATTTTAAAATTCACCTGCAGGAATCCTTTGATGAAGATGACAGCAAAGTTATAAGCTATCAATTTGTGCCATCTGAAAGACAAAGGAACAACTTCATTTTTCTCCAGTCCACTGAACTTACTGAACTAATAGAAACAAGTGCTTTTGAAAAAGCTGTCGTTTGCAGTGCATGGCATTTCTAATATGAAATGATACACTACCAAAAATCTTTTTTTTATTCTTTCTTTTTTTCTTGTTTTCTTATGTTGAGAAAGATTTTCAAAGGAAAAACAAGAAAATTCAAGAAACCTTCTGGGAAGTCTTGCCCTTTTCAATTCTTACACAAAGAATCCTTTTTTGTTCTGAATTTAACTTATTTTAAGAAAATATTTCTAGCATGCAATTTTTCAATGAGAATTTTCTAGAAAAATAAGAAAAATGTGCTTTCTCTGGCTTAATATAAGATTTGTTTCATCAAATTTGTATTCTTACAGATTCTTCCCATAATTTTTTTTCTTGAAAAGTTGATTCTACTAGAATTATTTCCTTGAACTTTCTTGGTTTAAGTTAACTTAAGAAAAAAATATATACAGAATAATATTCTTGCTGACAGAAAAATTTTCTTTGTAGAAGGAAAAACAAGAAAAATAAGAAAAACGATTTTTGGTAGTGTAGGCATTGAACAAAAATGATGCAGACAATTTGGTAAGTAAAGATCATATCAACTACATTCCTATTATATTACTACATTCATTTCCAAAAGTGATGAGAAAGTCAATGACAATCATGGTGCTAGTATATGTAACGGATCCGTTAATTCTGTTAACAGTACTCTATATGACCAGCTACGTGTAACTCTTCTGGCATAGAGGACAGCCATGGCAGTTGTGTTTGTTGCAGACATAGCAAAATGGACTCACCTCTTTAGAATGACATTAGTGGGGCTCATGAGGAATTCTTGACCATGCAGCAGGAAATAGAAGCAACCAACAAGGTAGCCCAGGCAGAACAAGCTGATGCGCGTGGTGCCGGTGATAAACACGATGGCCAGAGTTACCCAGAACAAGTATCCAAACACAAATTGCTGAAAATACATGTAATATGTTTGGCTCAGCATTTTGAAAATACCTTTAGTTTAAGTGACATCAAGTGCATACAGGGCACATGAACAGAGTTACAGCAGGCTACACTGTATGTAAAAGGTATTGGAATTCCGGCAGAAAAAATCAATTAATCAATGAAATGAAATTATATCTAATATATATTTTCAGCACCAAGAACATGATGCAAGATATTATACATCTGCAATTTTTTGGGCTATTTACTTTTCTTACTATGGTCTAAAGATATTTGTGATCAAACCCTGTGCTTACCTTTATCATGTCCAAATATGACCTTGAAGAGCAGAAACAAGTAAGAAATGTGAAAGAAAAACATGGCCAACATCAATCAATTCACAGGAAAAATACTGTTGATGGATGAATTGAGATTACAGAAATATCATGTATAGGCAACTCCAGAAGTTTGCAGGTTTGGATGGATATAAAGGCCTGAAACATGGAGCATCACTACACCTTTTGTCAATAAAGCATTTCCCATTATCTTTGAAATACATGAAGACAAAAAAGGTGATTGTAGATATCTCCATTTTAACTTACTTGGCAACAGTGAAGTCTGGAACAGGGTTGGTCATCATAGCCTCAATGTCATCATGAATGTCCTGATTGTCCCCTCCTGCCTCTATTGTAGATGGGTTCCCCTCCACCAGGAAAACTTGCCATTGGATAGACACAAATAGCAGCTGGAAGAAGTCCGCTACAAGAAAACATACATGATAATGATTTAAAATACTGGCATTCACAGTACATAGGTAAGCTAGTGTGCAAAAAAAATGCTTATATATATTTATATATATATATAGAGAGAGATATACAGCCAGAATTGGAAGGCTTAGAGGTTACAGAAAAACCAACAAAACGCAACGGGGGACCAAGGTAAAGGAAAATCGGTCGCGTTGGACAGGTGGTCACCTTGAAGAGGATCAACTAAAAACATGTTTCCAAGTTGAGGTGTTAGTCAATACAGTATTACATGGATGGAACATGTGAATTTAGACAGCATAACTATCATCAGTTTCAATTCCCATTGACAAAAAGATCCTACAAATTATGTTTTTGTTATCGTTTTTATTTTGGTGTGTCGTTACATCGTGTACAAATTTCCGTCATACTTTTGACTTCAAAACAATGTCCGCCGGCTCTCTCGATTGAATAGCACCCTCCCGTATTCACACGTTATATCAAATAGTACACCTACACATTCATAACAGTAAGGCCTAGGAAATAGCCCCTTAGTAAAAACCTGCCGACCCCAGCCTTCTTTTGAGAGCCGACCGCTGGATAAAAGCAGCAAAAAGTTTTCAATCTGACAACTGAATGGTGAAAATGGAACGCTGTGATATTGCCGCCGAGCTCACAACTGCATCGAAAGGTACAAACTGTACAGCGTCGGCTATCACAAGCAAGCGGTGCCCAATAAAGGTTTGTGAGATTTATGGGAATAAAAAGAAAATACGAATCTTAATTTTCATCAATAATGGGAGTATTCTAAATTTTCAAATAAAAAGAAAAACGTTGTGTTTTAGAATCGCCGGCGGTAACGTTAATACCAAGATGGCGCCGGTCAACAACAACATGTCTTGCCGATATGTTTTGCACACTGCGAAGCCATTTTTTGATGGTATTTAGTGAGACACGGACAAATGTTTGATAGGATCCGTAATACAAGAAATGACTAGTGATTTCTGTGAAATCTAACTTTTTAACGCCATGTACAATGTACCACGTATTCACTTTGACAAGTTTAGGTTCAAACCGAACCAGAAGCTGGCAGTGACTGGTGGGCACATGCAACGCCGAAAAGTATTTGGCTCTATTTAGTTTAATTCAAAAAAACTTTGCGTAGAGTGTAGAGCAGAACTGGGACGTTTTCCATTGCTACTATAGAGGCTCAAAGCAGAATGTACAGTTACTATGTTAGATTAGTTAAGGAAGTACATACAGGTAGTCTTCAATACAGGCCGTTAAGTGTAATATAACCAGCTCATTTATACAGGCCGTTCAGTGTAATATAACCAGCTGCTGCCGCGCCGCGTGCCTGCAAAGCTGGTGTGTTACGCCGAAGGGCGGTTATACCGGCTATACAGATACAGATACAGGCCGTTCAGTGTAATACAAAGCCTACATGGTACAACAAGATCTAGAACGCCGAAAAACAGCCTGCTGGTTATCTAATGTAAGAAAAATGTTAGAGGAGCCCGGTGTTGCCTACTCTCACCTCTCAAATAGAAGTACCCCCTGGAATATAAGTACCCCCCGGAAAAATCTTCAAAATCTAATATAAGTACCCCCTGAAATAAAAGTACCCCCCGGAAAATGTCAAAATTGACAGTCGAGGTAAACTGTGTCCACACGACTGTCCGAAGGAAATGAGATAATAAGCAGGTAGGTTGAATCTATTCAATTATGCCTGAGGACCATATCTATTAAGTATATGATTTATGAATGTTGAACAGAATAACTGTACGCTTGTTCAAATCATGATGATCTTCCTCGCCACTTCGATAAAATATAATAATGATGTTGAAAAATTGGGCATAGGTTCCCCGCTATGACCCCTAACCGGGGGCCACGGTGCTTCAAATTCAACAACTGAAAATGTACATGATACAGTGCACGTGAATGTGCATTTTCTACTTGGAACTTGTAGCAAGTGATCAAGGAAAATTGTTGTAACATGAATTTCATTATCTTTTATCATTACTTTTATCATTACTGACATATAATCAAAATCATCAGATAGCTAATTTGTTCCTAATCATATTTTCTAAAGACATTACCCCCCTAAAAAAAACAAATATGTCAACACAAAAAAAAAAGGGTTTGTCCATGAACTTTTACTCCATAGCTTCGAGAACAAAGTTTTTGTGAGACGCTCGGATTTCGAGTTCCCGCGGTTGAGCCCACAATATTGAACAGAGCTCGACTGTAAAAGTAGCACAGCGTCTCAGGCCGCAAATACGAAGAACTTACCGATTACATGTTGACAATAGAAACGGCCCTTTACCGCTAAATTTGGAAAATCTTACCGGTATTCTAAAATACAAGCCATCCTAAAATATAGATAGAATTCTGTGTCCATCGTTGCCGCAAAATAAAATATTTTCCACGCGTTTACGGTATCATTTTAAAGATCATAATCTGCACTGTGCAATATGCTGATAGTTTTACTGTCACCACGCCTGATGGTGCCGCCGCCATGTTTCGATGGCAAAACATGCTGTTGTTTACCGCTCGTTTTGTGCCGTTCTTAGATTTTGCGGCCTCAAAACACATATCACAAGGGAACTTAAGTTTTCATTGTTGTTTTTACGTGTAATAAAGGTTCTGTGAACAAATTATTCTTCCGCCGCGCTACCGATAGCGGTCATCAAATTCTTCCCTGTGCAAGTCTAACGTTAACGTTACTATACTCGACACGTTTTTTGATCAGTATGCTTTGGTTTAAGATGTAAACAGAGACTGCCACATGACAATTGTATTTTGAAATGTCAGTGTTGCGTCTTATTTTCCCCCAATAACAACGTTAACTTTGTAACGTCATAGCGAGATCGACCGATATGTTATCCGAGTGCCGCAAGGATTTCACAAAGGCCGCCGCCGGTCATAGCGGTGGGGAAATCAACGCCGCTAGGCCGAAAAATAGCGAATTACTCGCAAAAATACAGGGGAAATATGGGCAGAAAAAAAAAAATCGATTTTCGAGGGATTTCTGGTTAGCAAAATCCTAATTCTTAGAAAAATAATAAACGTACCGTCTAAAATAAGACAGTACCGGGCGGATTTTGAGGCGAAAAAAAATAAACGTACCGGTACGTTTATTTGAGAGGTGAGAGTACCTGTACATGAACGGTCAATCAAACAGTCACACCTTCTCATTTAAATGAACTAAAACAAAGACTGATTGAAGGATATTTACATCGGATTCCAAAAATTCAACTCAGAATTACATGTAAAAGGACGAAGAGAAAACCAAGGCAACAAATTAAGGACTTACAAGACAGTCAAAGAAATTTATGAAAGAAAAAACTTATTTAAACATTGCAAACTTCGAACATCGCAGAGCGATGTGTAAACTTCGCATCAGTGACCATTCCCTTCACATAACTGGCAGGCTTTACAGCCTGAGTTGTATTTGCCCTGAATAAATAAATGAAACTGAAGGCATAACCGTAACGTTGGGTAACATAAATTCGCGGGGTACTTAAATTCGCGATTTTTCGAAAACGGGGTATTTAGGGATATGTGCTAGATGCTACATACTAATTAAGTAATACCGCTAGAAATGCAAACCTGACAGACTAACGTATTCAGAACACTGTCTGAAAAGCTTCGATAAGCATGCATTAGAAGGCGACGAGGTCAAAAACTCTCCGTCCCTTATTGGAACAGTCTGAGGGCTTCGTGGGAGAATTACACAACATGGTTGTCGTCTGGTTTATAAGACAAATGTCACATCCACTTCCTGCTCAACACAATTATTTACAAGACAACTTATTACAATCTCTTTTGCTAACCTGCAACTGGATTCTAAGTGTGATCAATCATCAAAACTCCTATCTGTTGCTACAACCTACGGCATGTGTATTTTCCCGCCGCCATATTGTTAACCAGAATCCTGTTGTCAAGCAGACGACAAAGGTTTGTGAGGAACACTTTTTTGTCTAAATGTTGCGTGTGATAGTGGACTGAGGAAGATATTTTCCTCAAAGTTTGCTCCTAACACAACAAGGAACACATGGACATAGTATTATTACCATTTCTACGGCATCCAGCTAACTTCCCATGAATAATGTAACGTTACACGTTGCCATGACGATGGGCCGACTTTGAGTGAAGTTCTACCGACTCAACACACGGGTTGTTCCCGAACTGGCCTGATGTGTGCGGTACAGCCGTTTTTTCGTGTATTTTTTTGACTTGGACACGTCTATATCCATAGCACTCTCCTCAAGCCAAGGATGGAACGAATAGCTGCTGTATAAAATGAAATTAGCGGTAAGATATTCAAGACGAATCTTCTCTCCCGAAATAATGTTCACACCTGTCCGACAACACCGTCATTGTGCGTGCGGCGGACGGTAGTTTCAAGTTGAAATATTATGGTGTCAGCACGACTAGAGACAAAATCTACCATATAATGTGATTAGTGCAAAGATAGTACATGATACTGACAGAATAATAGAAAAAAAGGATGGTTCATTGTTCTGCTAGATTGATTTCAGTCAACCATTATCGGAAAAATGGCGAATTTATGTTACCCAACGTTACCCCTCTGAATGATAGAACATGCGAATTCTGTGACCATTTATATGTTGAAAATGACACCCATTTTTTACTAGATTGTTCCTTATATGAAGATGAGCGCCAATCGCTGTTTAAGACAATAGAATTAGACAAGAAATGTACAAAAATGTCAAAGCAGGACATTTTCATATACCCGATGTCATACAATGGACAAAGTATGTAGCCATGTTTCCAAATGTTTCAAAAAGAGAGAAGAAACTACTAGGTGATTAAGATTAGTTTAGAAATAGTCCACCATTTGTTTGATTTTTTAGTTCTCAATATTAGAATAGAGAATAAATCAATTCTTGCTGTATTTTGCTTCTTATAGACCATGTGTGGTCATCTGTGCATTTAGCCCATCTGGGCAGGAACATGCAATAAAGACTATAATATTATGTAATTCCCTTTTTTAAAAGAATTTTTCTCCAGCACCCAAGCTAATGACTTTCACGCTGCATATCACAAGTGCATGCATTCTAGAGCAAAACGTTTTTTTATGGAAAAAAAGGATAATCTAATAAATTAAATGCAGTCACTGTTGCAACTTGTACTTGTCTGACAAAAAGCAAATGTTGACATCTCTGTTAGTAAAACCCTTAGGTCTAAGGTAGTCTTAACAACCTTAATCATAGTAGGATTGGTCAGTCGACCAATCGTAGGGAATTACGCTGAGGAAGCGACCTTTGACCTCTGCTCGTGCCGTCCTCAGAATTGCGACATCCGCCGTCCGTACGGCTGGGTTCGCCTCCCGGTCAACGTTCCGTCGGAAACCTTTCCCCTCTCGAGCTTTCATGAAGCATTTCAACCTACCGTGCGGCGCTCCCCAACTCTCGAGGCACACGAATCTGCCAAGAAACTCGCGGGTTGCCGTCCTCGTTGGGCCCGACGCCGACTCAGACAGCAGGGCCGCGGTGTGCACTACAGCAGCGTGCTTGGGCTCCCAGTAACGTTGCCCACCTGGATTCGCAGTTCTAAGCGAGAGCTCCTCCCGACCCTGAGTCTCTACACTGTTCGTAATCTTTGGCGACGTCCTGCAGCGAGTTTTCTTCACCAGCCTGGGACTGCACACCCGTTCCTGCCTGCCTATAACGTCCACAGAGACCGGAACGACAGCCCCCCTCCCCACTTCCCGCCAGTGATGCCGGGTCTCGCGAGACGCCCGAGACGCCTGAGACTTTGGCAGCCATGTTTCTTCCCGCGAACTACGTAAACAACTTTTCCACGAGCGGTCCTTCCTCAGCGCCCGCCTCTCTCCCTTTCCACCCGTCCCTACACGGACTCGAGACTGCGGCGTGCTTCTACAACAGCTTGCACAAGGCTCCCAGTACACCCACTCCACGCCGATGCGACTTTACTTTCCGGTCCGATTCGGAGTTCGCGGCAGCGCCCTGCAGCGAGATCGTCACCAGTCTGGGTTCGCAGAGCCGCAACTTCTGAACTTAGTGTAGAATAGATTAGAGTAGTTTAGCACAGCCAGATTGACAGTGCATCAAGACCAGCTCCAGCTGCGTACCGAAGACACCCATGACCCGCCCACGGCCCACTTCACAGTACTAAGTGAGAGCTACACGCCGACGCACCTTTCCGGCCTGACTCTACGCTGTTCGACAGTGCCCGGTGACATTCTGCGGCCCGTTCTTCGCCAGTCCTGGACTCTTTTGCATGAACTCGAATATCTAGCTACTTCCTAATTTAGATTTAGTACTACCTCTACAACTAACTACATTTCAGCTACACGGTTTGGGGCCCTCACTTCTTTCGGCTTGGCCGTTGATGTCTTTGTACAACCAATAAGCCTCTATCACAGAGCAGGCTCACATATTAAAGACATCACATGCCCCAAACCGCGTAGCTCTCTTCTTGTATTGTATATGTGTACGTGAGTGTAATTATAGTAGGATTGGTCAGTCGACCAATCGTAGGGAATTACGCTGAGGAAGCGACCTTTGACCTCTGCTCTGGCCGTCCTCAGAATTGCGACATCCGCCGTCCGTACGGCTGGGTTCGCCTCCCGCTGATCAACGTTACCACCATCCCGCCCTTGCTGCAATTTCGTTTCTTTAACGAACGAGTAGAATTGCGTAAACTTACCAATACTGTACGTAAATGCTACACTGCAGTTTGTGTTATGACCGCCAAGACCACAGTCTTTGGCCGTTGATGTCTTTGTACAACCAATAAGCCTCTATCACAGAGCAGGCTCACATATTAAAGACATCACATGCCCCAAACCGCGTAGCTCTCTTCTTGTATTGTATATGTGTACGTGAGTGTAATTCATACTTAACGAATGTCAATAGAAGAATAGAAAAGGTGTCACCTAATAAGAGCCAGGAGTTTGGTCTGAGGTTGTAATCAGGTAGAAACATCCACCTCACCAGGTTGTCTGGCATGCCACGGTCATACCAAGGGTACACTGCAACAGGACACATGCTGTTAACTTACAGTGATAACATTAGACACACACACACATGCACATGTACAAACACACACACACATAACACACATGCATACGCACACACACACATACACACAACACACACACACATATATACACACACACCCACAGTGTCACATATACACACATGCACTGCATATTTTCAGCACATGTACAGGTTCATAAGTTCAAAAGATAACAGTTTTTGACAAGTCACACAAACATGTCCATGCAGTTAAACATTGAAATGTCAGGACTAATTGGCCCAGCCACTAAATGTACTTGGACCTCATCTGGCTTTCAACGCATATTGAAATTTACCAAAAACTTCTAAGATCTATTTTTGGCCCTCCAACTTTTTCATATGACAATCAAATCTTTGCTTACCAACTTAAAGCAGCACAGTACAAATTATTAGTATTTCTTTACCAAAAACTGAATGAGTATCGTTCATCATGGGATGCCTTACATCATTTGGTGATCCTATGATATATATCGTAATGAGAGGTAGATAAATGTTGATCATTTCACACCTACCAACACAGAGCCCTGGGGGCAGGCCCATGCACAGCAGATACTCCACTATCATAATGCTGGACAGTGAAACAGCATAGTATGGCCAGATGCGCAGATTGTCCTTTCTATCCTTTGGATACAACAAGATGATTCCTAGCCAGATCCCATGCAACACAGCAATGAAATCCAGCCTTAGCCAGATGTTGAAAACTGCCATCATGTAACACATCTATGAGAGACAAGCAAAAGTAGAACATGGTTAATATTTCATTGACAAATGCAACAGACAAATGACCAAATAAATCTTCTGTATGCTGAAGTGAACAAATTTGTTACATACAGTGTTTAATCAGGATCAAGTCACTGGATATGCAGTGTGAAGTACAACTGGTCTAAATTGCCCTGAGGATGGTGGCAAACGGTCTACCAAAATGTCAGAAGATACAATGTATAACATCTACTAAGTTACATAGGGTACATAATTCTGCCATCCTGAAAAGATACATCCAACCAGATCTCCGACACAGTATCTTCCAGTATAATGCACTCCAGGACATCCAAACTGTGCATACCTAGGGGGATGCTGCACTGGAGATCTCTCAAACCAACTGTTTTTCAAAGTGTAAGATTCACGTAACCCAGCAGATTAATGTTAATGGAGGTAACATATTGTGTGTAAACTATTGGTTGTGGGTAAAGAACTTGAATGTGCCTATTGAAAATACAGTAGAAGCCAATTAATTGCACCTCGGATAAACGCACCTTCCATTTAACTGCACCGAATCCCAAAATCCCAAACCGGTTCCCACTCACTCCATTGTTAGTGACTCCGCATATCTGCACCGCCCATTGTCACCAATGCCGCACCAAAATTTTTCAAAAATCCTCGATAAGTTAACTAAAAATGTGTGCTAAAAATCGGCAAACGCGGTACAAATGAGCCGATAAGTACCTATGTAGAGGCACAATGCCACCAATATGTTTAAAATTGTTTTCACTAACAAAAGAAGCTGGTCTCCATTGACAATCACGTTGAAAGCGATCCTATGGGAGGTCCTGGGCGGGTCACTGGGCGTGTCGTCACCATAAAGAGACACACGCCTGCCAAAGGCGGTATTGCGGTTTGGAAGACAGCATGCTGTACTCAATAAAGATTGGTCTCTACCTGTACACTGTCTTATTACCGTAAATGTATTTAAGTTCGCGGGGATTTGACTTCGCGTTAAGGATGACATGGGGTGCTGTCGGAAACCGCACAGCAACTCGGCAAGGGCTACAGACGTGTGGACGGACATAGCAGTCGCTTTTGACGGTGCGGTGCTGACGTGATCATCTGTCGCATTCTTTTATGGCAGAGCTGAATCTGCGTCCTAGAAACTTCCTACATTCACCCGAAGGATGTATACGCGGGTTTGGCTATGCTATAAGGAGAATGGTCTGTCACTGATCTAAGCCATCTAACCATATCTACCCACTGGATACGTAGTACAGTCCATTGTACAGTAATTCACTACCGATGTACACAGTTTAATCTTTACAAACATGACACTGGGGGGGCCTCTCTGGCGCTTACTGATTTCACTCACTGTGTCCTGGGATGTCATTCCTGGGAATTTGAAATTTACTCTAATGTAAACGTGGCCCTAACAAGAGGTGGAATCTACGGTGTTACCGCACTGTACCTGTGTAACGAAAGCTTTCTAACATCTGAATGCGAGCTAACAAGTTCATACAGCACACCGAGGTTTATAAACTATTCACCTCCTGTATGATACAGTGTACTACCGGTCCAGCAGGGCAATTTCGCATAATTGCACCAGCCGGATAATTGCACCAAATACACTGGCAAATGGGGTGTGCAGTTAAGCGGATTCTGCTGTACAACAGTTACTAGATTACAAAATAAACATCCTCTTTCTCTGTGCTACATAGATGTAAACAGTGTTTGTGACTACATGTTTCTTGTATCTTCTATTTCTCTTCTTACCTCTAATCCAAATTTGTAGAAGAAGAAATTAGTGAAGTACTTCAGACACATGAACAAGCCCTCGTCAGCATTCACTCTTTTGATCCTGGGGAATATGATCCCAGGTAAGGGGTCCTCTGGGGGTAGACCCTTGGCCAACCGTATGTGCTTCTGATGTCTCTCTATGGTAACAAACAGCACTAGGAACAAGACCACAACCAAGTAATCCTGAAAACAACAAAACATTTGTCATCTTACACTGATGATGACAATGGTGCTACATGGGGTATGCCTAAACACCTCACCCGAACTCATCCGAACTCACCCGAACTCATCCGAGTCAAATATGCAAGTGTACAAGGGACAATGACTTTATGTGACACTCTAGATACATTGTTTATGCAATTATGAATAAAAGAATATGTACCAAGTCTTTATTTTTTAAGTGTTTACCAGTTTTCTTATGTTTGTCTGCTAGTTTCCATGATAACAAATACGCCGTGCTTGTACTTGAGGCTGAAAAACACTTATTATGTGCACAATTATTATGAGTTGATATTTGCTATACTATAATCTATGACCTTAACAGCCTCCACCGTCCTCCACTGTCCGTTTATTGTCCTGTCGTCTGTCAAGCTACAAAAACGTATTAGGGGACCTAAATGGACCACAGTAATGAGAATCCAATATGGTGGGCAGACATTCCTTCTGATCTTGGAGTGAGAGGGGTAACATGCAAAAACTGGTAAATACTTAGGATTTGCTACATATCTTTTATTCATAATTGCATAGACAATGTATACAGAGCGTAACATAAGGTCATTGCCCCGTGTGATGATGATGATGATGATGTATGTATATTGCATATTAGACTCGGATGAGTTTGTGTGAGTTCGGATGAGTTCGGGTGAGGTGTTTAGGCATACCGGTCTACATGACATGTCACTTTGGATTTGTATCGGTAAGCACATACATGTAACTTGATGTACTCTGAAGTGTGATACTAACTGACCCAACCCGCTGTCCAGAATATATCATTCTACTTAATGTATCTAATAATTCTAAATCGACATCTTCTAAGATTTGAGGAACGTTTGAATGTCTTTACTGGAACTAAGGCCACGTTCATGATTCAAAAAGTAAAACTGTGCAAACCGTTTCAGCAAAATAAATCCAATCATTTGTGAACATGAATGCTCCGAAACGGTTTCGTTTCATATTATTCTGAACCTCCTCCCGCGGTAGTCTACAAGGGTTCAGAATAAATCTATTTCACGGAATTGTCACCATGAACGCAAAAGCGGTGCGGAACCGTTGTGCCTCTGTGTTTATGACGTCGTACACTGGGCTCGTGGGCTCATTTCGCTGCATCACGTTTTTTGATCGTAAAATCTTCTAACTGGTCGACTGAGGAAACCCGGGAGTCCTGATATATATTCTGGCAAATCAAGAGATCCAGTATGAAACTTGATGGCGTATATCGGAACCAGGAGGTGTACGATACTATGAAGAAATTAACAAGGTCTTGAAGGAACGCAGGTTCAACAGGACATGTACAGCAGTTCAGCGCCGATTGAAGACAACTTAAGAACAACTATTGATTAGCGTTTTTTTAGCTGTCAATAGAACATTTCGGCCGTGTTTTTGAGTCGTAAAATCTTGTTGCGGCCGCCAACTCGAGCTCGTGAGGCGGTGCGGGACCACAACAGACTTAGCATGATATGCAAGTTTGATGTAAACTATTCTGAGCGTGAATTCGAATGCAAAATGTAAACTGTTTCAGGTCAGATCTTAGCCCAAACTAATCAAACCGTTTTGATTTTCGCCTGCGAATCATTGATTGATCATGAACACTAAGTGTAATTCAGGATAAACACCCAATACCTCTTTGTGATGCACCATTACCAAACTACAGATGGCTGATAATCATCATCATATATAGTCTGTACCAGACTAACTACGCCAGCTTTATAGGGACATATTTGCAAGGGTTTCATTTGCAGACTATGTTAATGTGATCTTGTTTTTGTTATGGGTTTGAGAACCCAAAATGAAGAAATAAATGAATAGATTTAAAGAAGAACTGACCCTGATGTAGTACAAAGCTGGGGTACTCTTCCTAAAACCAACCCACTCAGCACTGTCCACACTCTGGCGCCGACCAATCACAGGCTGTTCGGTTGGTCCGAAGGTAATGTTGGACATTGGCTGAAGGCAATAGAGTAGAGACAATGGTATGCAGGGGTTCTATACCATTGGATAGTATTTATTACGATTCTAACGCGAATCGAAGGTTCATTCCAACATCAGGAGATACGCAAGGGTCTTTGTAGACTACATTTATTCAACTCATAGCACAGACACCCTTCTCGGGCCCATCTCTGGTCAACTTCCTGTGTAACTGATCCCAGACCTCTCCCAGCCAAGGGCTCTATGCCCCCTGGGTCATCCTGGGTCATACCATTATCTGGTGTCGGGGTGACACCTATCATGACACCTCCCCCAGGAAGATAACTATCTTTTACATCAGTTATCTTCTAACCTAACAAAACACATATCATGTTACCAATACATCCTACTGTTACTGTTAGTTGTAATAGACTCACTGAAATGTCAGCACAGTTCGACAATTTGCTCCTGGTGTGTACGCTACATCTCTAGCACTGTCTACCACAACACAAACACCCAACCCTTGCTCTTCCAGTCTTCCTCTCGTCATCTTCCGAGATTTGGTACAATCTTGGGACGAACCATTGTGTCAACGCCCCTACCTCGGCACTAGGCACGGACCATCCGCCCTGACCCGGGTAGGCCTGGCTACCCAAACACACCTTCCTCCCGTTTCCATTGCCCAAACTCTATGACTTGACGACACGAGTCAAGGCAGTTGAGACCAACAGACACTACACTACACCAAACAGCAAGCCCTAATACCTTACTGGGTGACTTTCACAATTACCATAGCAACACTGCTACACTTTACATACATCCACTATGAACAGTAATGTACCTCCCCTACTGGGTTACAAGAAATTCCACCCTAAGCAAGACCAGATGATAGCTGGTCACTAGCGTTTGTGGCTTCTCAGTTCTAGGATGGGTTACATAAACACAACTTATATAAACAGAAATGAAACTAGGTCACACAGCCTACTATAACACAAAGTTCTACTATGAAATCAAGTTAGACGAACAAGGTAAAAGCTACCAACTGTTAACTGCTACAGTCCAGTCCTCAAACAACTCATCAACTTAACCCGCCTGACTGTCCTACTTCTAGTAATATTCCAGTCCTTGGGATAACTTGACAATCGAACTGTTCACACAACGGACGGTCTTCACCAACCAAGGCAGTTACCACGATGCCACGGGTCCCCCGCTCGCTTCTGCCCTCAGGTCCTGGCCCCGACATCCGTCACAGACAGCATAGCGTCCGCTACCTGCCCCTTTTGCAAGCACACAACGGATGTCTTCAGCAACCAAGGCAGTTACCACGATTCCACGGGTTCCCCGCTCGCTTCTGCCCTCAGGTCCCGGCCCCGACCTCCGTCACAAACACAGCATAGCGTCCGCTAGCTATCCCAAGACCGTCCTCAGCCTTGAATTCCAGCTGCCAACAATGAAGAATCCCCTTCTTCATACTTACAGCTGCCTGCTCCACGCAGAACCAGTTACCGATAGCGTCCACTGCTGGAGCCTGGGAAATCCTCACTAGACAGCTACTATCCTGGTCTCGAACCAATTCCCGATAGCGTCCACTGCTGGAGCCAGAGAAATCCACACCCGACAGCTACTATCCTGGTCTCGAACCAGTTGCCGATAGCGTCCACTGCTAGAGCCTGAGGGAAATCCTCTCCCGACAGCTACTATCTTCTTCTTCTCCTCCTCCTACCTCCCCGGTAGAAGCCAGAGACTAGTCAACACTTTTCCAAACTTGAGATTTCTCCTGGCCTCCACACCCCAGTGGCCCCATGCCACGTGTAGTCCACATCTCTCCAATCTTGCAGCCAAACACAAGTCTTCCACGTTTCTCCGGACATCCTGCCGACAACGCCATTATTACGATTCTAACGCGAATCGAAGGTTCATTCCAACATCAGGAGATACGCAAGGGTCTTTGTAGACTACATTTATTCAACTCATAGCACAGACACCCTTCTCGGGCCCATCTCTGGTCAACTTCCTGTGTAACTGATCCCAGACCTCTCCCAGCCAAGGGCTCTATGCCCCCTGGGTCATCCTGGGTCATACCATTATCTGGTGTCGGGGTGACACCTATCATGACAGTATTCAATACTAAATTACATCATTGATATAGTAATATTACACTGCAACAAATCAACTTAACATCATTTCAACATTTCATTGAAATCTCAGTAACAGTTATGTGCCATATACAATGTATATGATATTTTCCCATCCTCCTCCTAGCTTGACTGATATACATAAAAAATGAATAAATGCCATTATCATTAACTAGCATTTGTCATGTACAAGTGTCAGAATAGTAACTCTGCAGTAGCTATAAAGCCTGCAATATAGCCACATAACCAGGATCTGCCATCTTGAAATGTTTATGGTGAGGCCGTAAAGTCGTCGCTCCATAGATTTGGCCAAAAAAAAAAGGAACTTAAAACGCTTGTACAGCACGAAAACTTTGCAGACATTCAGGGGACACCTCCTTGAACATGTTTGTAGTGGTGGATTAAGCACCCTATTCACGATGGTGGAAATTTTGGCAGATATTCTGGGCATTCCCTTAAGAGACATCTGAGTGGGCATTCCAACATGTCAAGAGAAGAAAGTTTGTAATTACATGTAATTTAAAATAAAACAGAATGTCAATTACATCAATAACACACCACTGTAAAATTGATACATGTTATATACAAAAATTACAACATTTTGTAGGTTAATGATCATATTTACCAGAGTGCAATTGGTTTCAAAGTGCTCCATCCTGACCATGGAGAGTTGGAAGAGCATCTTGGTAAGAATACCAAATGCAGCCCAAACCATGCTGGTGTAGAGGGCTGGCTTCCTCATCACCTGCAGCGGGATGGCCAGGGACCACAGCACCAGGAACATCAAGTTCATCACAGACACCTGCAGAACAACTACAGTCTGTCATACTGAACACAGCACTAGGAACATCAAGTTCATCACAGACACCTGCAGAACAACTACAGTCTGTCATACTGAACACAGCACCAGGAACATCAAGTTCATCACAGACACCTGCAGAACAACTACAGTCTGTCATACTGAACACAGCACTAGGAACATCAAGTTCATC